>NC_066557.1:2078267-2117483 GCF_024679095.1 Eriocheir sinensis
CCCCAAAACGCATCTTAATTCCCTGTATTAAATGGACGTTTCATCTGTGACTCGATTTCCAACTGCAAGTAAAAATAAGTACCCGCGCCCTGTGACCAGCGAGTGTAATTCGTGGCTCCGGTTTTTACGTCCCTTTGTGTGACACGCGGCGACACTTTTCTCTTTGATGTGGTGGCCGCGTCTGTGTCTCTATCTGGCGGCCGCGGCTGTGGTCGGTGCTGTCAGATGCTTCCTCCTCTCACATCAACAATTTCCAAAGGTCAGAGAAGCGATCTGTTGGGTTCTAATAAGTGTTTTTAGGTTCACGGTACAGAAGAAGGGTCAAACTACCGCCAGGGACATAAAACTACCCCTGGAAATGGACAAAGCTCCTACGAAAGCCTTGTCAAATATGTGTTTTAGAATATGGTTCTGTGTCTCCATCTAGCGGTGATATCTGACGGCCGAGGTGGAGTTGGCGCCGCCCTGGTGTGTGTGTGTGTGTGTGTGTGTGTGTGTGTGTGTGTGTGTGTGAAGTTCAAGGGGCAGCAGTTGTATGGATTTTGTATTAAAGTGTACCAAATCAGGTTAATGACACACACACACACACACACACACACACACACACACACACACACACACACACACACACCAGAAGCCAGGCACGCGTGATGTTCGGGAAATGTTCTAATCGTGTCCACATCTTGTCGGGGGTCGGAGTCTGTCACCCGGCTTGTTCAGAATAGCTCCCGACAAGTCTGCTAACAGGTTCACAGCAGCGGAACTTAGCCTGAACAAGTTACCGACGTGGAGACACACCTAACCTTACTCTCGACAAAATCACACGAGAGGAGGAGGAGGAGGAGGAGGAGGAGGACGTGGTGGTGGTGGTGCTGGTGGTGGTGGTGGTGGTGGAAGAGAAGGAGGAGGAGGAGGAGAAAAAAGAAGGAGGAGGAGTAGGAGGAGAAGAAGAAAAACAAGAACAAGAACAAGAACAAGAAGAAGGAATGAAGAAGAAAAAGAACACACACACACACACACACACACACACACACACACACACACACACACACACACACACACACACACACACACACACACACACACACACACACACACACACACACACACACACACACACACACACACACACACACACACACACACACACACACACACACACACTCAGATAGATATAGATAGACAGATAGACAGATTATTGACCTCTGTAAGCAGGTATAAGAACATAAGAACATAAGAACGCAGGAGTCTGCAAGAGGCCGGTAGGCCTGTACGAGGCAGTTCCTTTGACCCTAAGCTCCCGTGTATCTAACCCCACCTAATATCGCTGTCCATGAATTTATCTAGTCTATTTTTGAATGTGACAATTGTATTGGCACTCACCACATGACTGCTAAGCCTATTCCACTCATCCACCACCCTGTTAGTAAACCAATTTTTGCCTATGTCCCTGTTGAATCTGAATTTATCCAGTTTAAACCCATTACTTCGTGTCCTACCCGGTTCTCTTACCAACAAAACCTTATGAATGTCTCCCTTATTAAAGCCCTTCATCCATTTATAAACCTCGATCATGTCTCCACGCACCCTTCGCCTTTCTAGAGAATGCAAGTTTAACTGTTTGAGTCTTTCCTCGTATGGCAAGTTTCTCAACCCCTGAATCATCTTAGTCATCCTCCTCTGCACCGATTCTAACATTTTGATATCCATTCTATAGTAAGGTGACCAGAACTGAACCGCATAGTCAAGATGAGGTCTAACTAATGCTAAATATAGTTTGAGGAAGACTTCGGGGCTTCTGTTGCTTACGCTCCTTGAAATAAATCCCAGTACCCTATTAGCTCGATTTCTAGCTTGAATGCATTGTGCCCTTGGACGGAGATCAGAGCTCACTAAGACCCCTAAATCCTCTCGCACCCAGACCTGCTTATGAGAGTGTCATTTAAGCAATAGTTATGTGAGGGGTTGTTCCTACCTACACTCAGAATACTGCACTTCCCTACATTGAACTCCATCTGCCATCTTGGTATCATCTGCAAATTTACTAACATCACTACTAATTCCTGTATCTAAGTCATTGATATAAATAATAAACAAAAGTGGACCTAATACCGAACCTTGTGGGACCCCACTCGTAACACATCCCCAGTCAGATCTTTTACCATTGATTTGCACTCTTTGCTTCCTATTGCTAAGCCACGCCTTGACCCAGTTCAAAACTTTACCCTCTACTCCGTGAGCCTGTAATTTAAGCAACAGTCGTTGGTGAGGAACTTTGTCAAACGCTTTACTAAAATCAAGATAGATTACATCATAATTTTCATCTCTGTCAACCGCCTCAAATACTTTATTGTAGAAGGACAAGAGATTGGTGAGGCATGATCCACCTTTTGTGAACCCATGCTGCGAGTCGTGAATTAAGCTATGTTTCTCTAGATGCTCCCGAATGTTCCTGGCTATTATGGACTCCAGCATCTTGCCAATAACCGATGTTAAGCTAATTGGGCGATAGTTTGAAGCAACTGACCTGTCCCCCTTTTTAAAAATCGGCGTCACATTAGCTACTTTCCATAGGCTCGGCACATAGCCAGTATTTACCGACATCTTAAAGATGTCACACACACACACACACACACACACACACACACACACACACACACACACACACACACACACACACACACACACACACACACACACACACACACACACACACACACACACCTGACTAAGCTGTATGATTAGTTATAGCGATAAGATTATGCACCATGTATTGTGTGTATAGTTATGTGTCTGTTATTTTATTATTGGTGCTTCCATCTCTCATGATAACGTACATTTGAAGGGAATAAAACATGTTGTAACACGTTTTAATCACCTGTCATTTCTCTTCCAGGTGAGTGAGGGAAGGTGTGAGGGCGTGGAGGCAGCGGATGTGGGTAAGTGTTAATGGTGTGCTGTGTGGCTGACTAGGAGGAGGAGGAGGAAGAAGAAGAAGAAGAAGAAGAAGAAGAAGAAGAAGAAGAAGAAGAAGAAGAAGAAGAAGAAGAAGAAGAAGAAGAAGAAGAAGAAGAAGAAGAAGAAAAAGAAAAAGAAAAAGAAAAAGAAGAAGGAGAAGAAGAAGAAGAAGAAGGAGAAGAAGAAGGAGAAAAAGAAGAAGAAGGAGAAGAAGAAGCGGAAGAAAAAGAAAAAGAAGAAGAAGAAGAAGAAGTAGAAGAAGAGAAAAAGGAGGAGGAGGACATAAGTAGGAGATTTTTAAACGCTTTTCGTGTGTGTGTGTGTGTGTGTGTGTGTGTGTGTGTGTGTGTGTGTTTCTGTACACACCTTTTCGCAGCTTCAAAACTTTCCCAAATTTCAACCTTTTTTTCTGTTTTTTCGGCGCCGAAGAAAAGATTGATATCACCAAAACTTTCCCTCACCGTCAGCGCCTCCGTGTTTTTTCTTTTCCTTCGCATTTTGTCTTTTCCTTAACTCAATTCGAAGGTCACCGCCCCTGCCCTGACCTCACCTGACCTGACCACCTGACCTCATTTCACCCTCATCTCCATTCTTGGCTCAGAGTTTTCCCGGCAAGAATAATATAGACGAATCGAAGCATCTCCTTTTCTCTCTCTCCCTCACCGTGCGAATTTAATCTGCCCGTTATAAAAAAATCTTCAATATCAACTTTTCAAGCCTGACCCTTCCGGCGCTGTACCTTGCAAGTCCCCGATCAAACCTTTCCGTCTTTACGTGTCAAATATCGTTTTTCTCGTGCCGGAAATTGGTTATACACACCCGTAACCTCAGAACAAGCTTACTATTTTTTAAACAATGGGCAGTAGTGATATCATTCTGTCATTCGTCCGCAGTGAATGACTTTAAACGAGTATACCGCGAAGTGTAGCGGTCGATGCTTGTTAGTATTGATAGAGCTCTTACCCCTTTGTGTGTGCCCTTGTGTGCTCATGGGAAGCCTTAGCAAGCATGGATGGAAAATAAGTAACACTAGTATATTCTCTTCACGTTGGCAAAAGCTTAGGCATTGGCAAAAAAAAAAAAAAAAAAAAATCAAAAGAAATCTTCACACCTAATTAGCTTAAGTTTTTAGGGACGAAGGTTCGGGAGGATGTAAAATACAGGGTCTTCTAAGGGTGAATTTTTCCGCACGAGACTCGGGGAGGTAGAATCTTCCCTTGTGATGGAGGCGACAAGGCTGCCTTCTGGGTGCAGGCGAGGCGGGAAAGATGGGGTAAGAAGTTTGAAGTATTTTGGCGAGGCGCCGGAGATCACTAGGAGAGTTAGAAACGGCAAGGTGCTGACACTCCTTGTTCCGGAAAGCTTGGAGAGTGTCGAAAAGTAGATTCTTTACCTGCCTCTCTCTTTTATTGTAAGGAAAGTTGTATTGTTTTTTCTTTTTTTGCTACTAAATATACGCTCTTAATATAATGGAGCTCATACGCCTGTACTAGACGCTCAGCTGTGAATGCTCTGCCCAGAAAGAACAGTGTGTGATATGGAACATTGGTCAGTAAAGGAGGTGCTGGCAAGCTGAGCGTACGTTGTTTTCTACCTTTCATTTATAGGTCACCAAGGAAAGTTGTATTGGGTTTTCTAGCTCCCAAACATACACCTGCACCAGACACTCAGCTGTGAATGCTCTGCCCAGAAAGTACAGTGTGTGATACAGAACAGCGGTCAGTAGATAAGGTGCTGGCAAGTTGAGAGCACGGTGTCATCTTTGAATTGCCTCTCTTTTATAGGTTACCAGGGAAAGTTGTATTGGGTTTTCTGGCTGGTGGAATGACGCTTGAACCCGACGCTCAGCTGTCAATGCACTGCCCAGACGGAACAGTGGTCAGTAAAGGAGGTGTTGGCAAGTTGAGAGTACGGTGTTATCTCTGAACTGCCTTTCTTTTATGGGTTACCAGGGAAAGATGATTAGACACACCACTGCGCCAGACTCGGAACAGTATGTGATATAGAACAGTGGTCAGTATATGAGGTGCTGGCAAGTTGTGGGCAGCGTCACTAACTTGGTATTGATGGAAAACATGACTCGTGGCAACACAAACACCTCGACGCTCCACCACACGCCTCATGTGTTTATTTTTATGTCCGTTGTTGTGGGAAGAATCTTTTATCTCCGTCCCTCAGAATCATAATGAAAGAAGAGTTGCTAGAAAAAGACGTCTATTGAAAACTTCCTTACTAAATCAAGAGGAGAAAGAGGAGGAGGAGGAGCGTAAGAGGAAGTACGAGAGAAGGAGAGTGAAACAAAGGAGGAAGAAGGAGATGAAGGATGAGGAGGAAGAGAGAAAGAAGAAGAGGAGGAGGAAGAGGAAGAGGAAAAGTTAAAAAAAAGGGGGAAGGGAGCAGGAGGAGGAGGTATGTGGTGAGGTAAAGAGGAAGAGGAGAAGACTTGGAGTGGTGTGATAGTATAGCAGGAGCAGGAGGAGAAAGAGGAGGAGGAAGTATAGTGAGGTTAAGAGGAATTTAAAAGCATCAAATCGGACTTATTATACGTTATGGTGAGTTGCTTTATTCATTCATCTTTCGCTCCATCACATTTCCACTGCTGTAACTCTGCCTTCAGGCCACACACTCGTCCATTGCCTCAAAGCTATGTGGCAGGCAGGCGTTCCTCGCAGAAGCCGGCATTACATATGTTATCTTGAGTGCAACGAATCTCGGCTTCACCTTCGCCGTATTCACATTTCTCGTTAGTTTCTGAAGGGTTTCGTTCCTCGTCCCTTGATACAGTTACGAGCTCGTTAAATTCGCCGCTCATGTAAGAACCATTGCATTGCGTTTCCTCCCACAGCAAGGGTCATGTTTTTGCACTTTCTTTCCTACACGGGGCACGAACTCGGCGCTTCTCCCTCCACCTTTACCCGCGACGACAGGCCACCACGGAGCCTCCCTTGCCTGCCTCTGCCTCTTGTTGTCAGTCCTGAAGGAAGCCTTGCCGGATCCAAGGTTCACGTCCACCCTTAAGTCAGGGAGCACAGGCCAGTAAATCTCGTCCCGTTATTTTCGGTCACTCCGTCATTAAATTACCGACGTCTTCGCTAATTACCCGCCAAGATGAATGCCGGGAAGGCGTGCATCGCCGCGTGACGACGTGACCTCCTTAGAGGAAGATAAATACTGCCGCTTCGTCAGGAGAAACTTTGCGAGGGAGCGTAAAAATGTGTGAGCTGTGGCCGGCGGGCCTCCCAGCGCCAGGCTGTCCTTCGCAAGAAGCAAAGTTCCAAAGAAGGAACCTTGGCAAGAAGTGTGTACTATGCTAATGTGTGTGAGTGAGGCGCCTTGAGAAATGACCGGCCAAATTTAAAGTCTTCCGCAGAGGAACTCCGTGAAAACATTTCTCTGCATTCCGAGTGCCTGAGCCCAGTGAAAGACTGCGCCGATATATTCACATCCTCGTGCAGGAACACTCGGCCTGGGAAATATATGTTGACGGAAAAAGATGAGGTGTTAAAAATTGTGAGGTATTCCCCTGCTTACCCGAACCCCTGTCCCGCAGTCACCGCGTCTGCAGTTTGTTATTTTGATCTGTGGGAATTATAGTGACACTGGAATGAAATACCCAATCATGCCGCAGCCATATGTGGAAGACGCAGAAAAAAATAATGGCTGATATTCTTATCCTCGAGACAAGTGACAAGAAGGAAATTGAAGAAAGAAAAAGTCCACTCTATAATATCTGGATGGCAAGAAATAAGATACTTCGGGGAATACAGAACAGGCACACAGTGGGCAGCTAACACTCAGGACACAGTAGAAACGAACAAGACAAAAATCAACAAGAGAAAAGGAGAGCCGTTACAGAGGCAGATCTCAGCTGTCTACAGTACACAGTCAGATGGCCTGTCTCGTGATGGCCGTCCGCGATGGGAGCCTTTTTACCTGTGCTTCCGGCCCCGTAATGGTTCCATGAAACCCCGAGCACTAAAAGCATTTACCTGGTCGTGAAGGCAGCTAAGTGCTTTTAATTTGGGACATTAGCGATTGACAATAGTTTCGGAGCGTAATATCGGGAAACGATTTTACGCGGAGGCAATGAACTTTGTAGCGAATTTAAAGCAGCTTTTGTCACCTAAGCAACGGGTAATGTTTAGCGAGCAATGTTGGTTTTGAAATGTAAATAAATGCCGGTTTGTGAGAAATGTAGGAAGTGGAGACAAGTTAATGCTGTTTGGTGTGCATAGGAGTATTTATTTATATACTTATTTATTTATTTTGCCACGTAAGCAGCGGGTAATCTTCAGCGATGTAAATGTTTGATTCTAAGTATAATAAATGCGGGTTTCTGAAAAATTTAGGAAGTGGAGACAAGTTAAGGCTGTTTGGTGTGTATGTATATACTTATTTGTTTATTTATCCTTTTATAGGGCGTGCTGTTTTATTTCAAATGGTAAGGTTTGGGCTCCATGCGACAGTATCGTGATCAGTAACATTGACCCCCGTGTTCTTAAACGCCCCGCGCCTCAGTTCGCCTGTTTGAAAAGTCTCTTGTAAAAGTTCCGGGCGTTTTCATGGACTGCTTTATGTTCATAGTGATAGTTTGACACGACTTCCGCGTCTTGAATGGGAAAATCACCCTCGACAACCCGGTTATTCTCCTCTGTGGCTTTTTTTTTTTTTACAACAAAGGAGACAGCTCAAGGGCACAAAAAAGGAAACAATAATAAAAAAATTAGTCGTAATGGGAGCACGATACGTTTTGTAATATGAACCTTAGTCTGTCTTCTTATAAAACACAGACACGGCACTAGATAATAAAACACATGCTAACCGGCTTGAATACACGGGACTGCCATTGCGAAAGACGTCCTGGGTCGGTAAGTCGCGTGATTGTGGAGTTTCTGAGCGTGAAATTCAGTCTGTGAGAAGTGAAACATATGAGTCGGGTCACGGCGGCCCCCGTGCTGGTGCCGGCCAATAAATCTTTATCCTCACAACCCAGGCGGCGCGGCGAGGCGGGGCGGGTGGGAGGCAGGTCAGCAGTGTGGCAGCGCTTAGCTTTGCATGGCCTCGCACCCGCCACGCCAGGCATATCAGGGCGGGCTGCATATGCCCAATCTCTCTGCGGGTTTGTGGTCCCTGAATGAAGACGCTCGGCAGTACCTTCGAAACTAACCACGTGGTGTTCTGGAAAATACCCTCATTGTAATTCCCACTCCAAATATAGTGGCGCCATCTTGCATTGGCTCATGCTGCCCCCCGGAACTCGTTCTTGATTCGCTTGGACGGCTTCCTCTAGAGTCCGGGTTGATGGGTGGTCTTCAGGACATTAGGTATGTGGGTAATACCTAACCACTCGGCGGTGACTGAAAAATCCGAGTGGTAGCGTGAGGATTCGAACCCGCGTCGTCCATCACGCGGCGAATGTGGGTCCAGTACGCTATCACTTCGGCTCCGGGACTCACAAGTGTTGCTCGTTGCTGCCCTGAATGGGACGAGGCTCTGGACATGATGGCTTGGTGCTGTGAGGGAGGGCCGCTACAGGAGCCAAAGTAGAGGGGGGAGGAGGGAACCTGTCCTTCGTAATGGTAACGCTTTATGTTTAGTGAGCGTAACAGTGTTCGATGAGGCAGTACACGGCTCAGCACGGTATGAGGCTGTACAAGGGAGGGGGGCAGCTTGACAATATCCTCCATGATGATAACTCTTCTGCTTAGTGAGATTTTCATTGTTCTGTGAGGCAGTACAAGATTTAGTTCTCTGTTAGGCAATATTTTAGGAGCAGCGTTTAGCGGGCTTTTTTTTCTACTCTTGTTTTCTGCCCTGGAGCTGCTTCCTTTCCTGTAAATAAAAGAAATGGTACAAAGTTTAGTCCTCTATTAGGCAGTGCAAGTAGTGCTCTATGAGGCAGTAAGAGTTGTGATGTAGACTCAGCTCTCATACGCACTAACCTCTCTTCTGTACTGGGTCGGTAAGGATGTAAACTTTATCTTCTTCGACCCACAAGTTTATGAACGATTGGCCGTCTCGCTTCGCCCCGCCGCAGCGAGTTTTGTTGTCTCGCCGAGGCCGCCCGCTGCCGATCATTGTTTATATCTTTTGAGGTTGGAGTGATCTATCAATTCTTAGTAAAACAACGGAGCTTTCTGTCTTTACTATTGTTTTTACAGCAATGGAAGCAGCTCAAGACCAACAAAAACGGAAAACAAAAAGCCCGCTAAGCAATGTTCCAGCAATAAGAGGACAGGGCCCGTATTCTCGGACGTTTCCGCCTCTCACATCAACAAGTTTCAAAGGCCAAAAAAGAAACCAATCGCGTTCTAGTAAGTGTGTTCTTAGGTTCACGGTACAGAGGAAGGGTCAGAAAACTACCCATGGAAAGGCCCACAACTCCTACGAAAGCCTTGTCAAATGTGTGTGCTTAAGCGCCGAAATGTTTAAGAATATGACCCCAGAACAAGTGGCCAGAAGAAAGGTCACTGTCAGTTGGAGAGGTGTCTTGATACCACCGTTGCCAGATTGTACTCAGAGCATAGTATTTACCGGTTTCTGACGCCTAACTATTGCCAAGAAACATCAGGATCTAACTCTTTTAACGATAACTATAAATGAGTTTCGTTATTGGAGCCCATAAGACAGTTTTAGGGTAGAAAGTCGGGAAATATAAGCGGGTGAGTACGATAATCTGGCAACGTTACTTGATACTCCCTTCACGTTCAAGTTCAAGTCCAATGAAGGAGAAAATACAGACAGAGGAAGACTATTCCAGAGTTTACCAGCGAAAAGGATGAAAAACTCGAGATGCTGCATGGTTAACTCTTGCATAAGGGATTCGGGCGCCATGGGGGTGAGCTAGAGTAGAAAGTCGTGAGAGTCGGCAGCTGCCTCTCACCGCGTCGTGCCTGTCAGTCGTGAGGTGCTTGGTTGGGGCAGGTCGTTGCAGCACGCGGCTCGGCCAAACGTGACAGCGTATGTAACAGAGAGAGAGAGAGAGAGAGAGAGAGAGAGAGAGAGAGAGAGAGAGAGAGAGAGAGAGAGAGAGAGAGAGAGAGAGAGAGAGAGAGAGAGAGAGAGAGAGAGAGTGTGCGCTTGTAGATATTTATTTCCCCGCTATTCCGATTTTTTTTTTTTTGACTCACGAATTTATGGACGTCCGCGGCGGGGCTTAAATTTACGGTCCTTACGATGGGCGGGAAACTGGATGGGTAATACGTCTCTCTTCATAAGGACCGGCGGCTGAGGGCGTGTTTGTGCGCCTTCTGGTGGAATAATTGTTCTTTTTTCTATCCATATTTTTTTCTCTCTCCGCCCATCAGAGACTCAAGGGCTAATGCGACGGAGATAAGCACCGAGGCCACGCGCAGCAATATGATCACATGCCCCTGACTATACTGTACTTATTTTTCTCTCTTTTGTTCACTCGTCTATACTCTCTCTTATGGGGCAATGATTAGCGTTTTTTTTCCTTGAGCTGCTTCCTTTACTGTATAAAAAAATCTATGTATACTTTTTTTATCTGTGGTGGTTTGGGACATATTTATTGACCCTCTTTACTGAGTGTAGGAAGAACTTAACATTTTTCTATCTGTATAAGTCATTTCCTCTCTCTATCTGTCTATCCATCTCTTTGTCTGTCTCTATATATCACTATTTCTCTCTCCCTCCACACATTAGCTTCATATACTTAACGTAGCGGAACATTAAGTGGTGCAAAGTTCCACAGAGGAAATCTTCAAATACTTCTTCGGTGTCTTTTTAGGTCCTTCCATTCTTGCATTCATCGCTACGGAAAACTCGAGGCCAGCGAGTGATCTTCAAAGCTCAGTTCGCGCCCCATCCAAGCAGCACCGGGTCCCAATAGTCTAGTTTCCCTTGTGTCGCCTCTTCCTCACGAGCATGGTAAATACCAGTCCGCGGGATGCACACACCTCCTCGTGCTGTGAGGAGGCTCGGGAATGAGTCGCGAGGGTGTTGCTCTCGGGAGAACCAGGAGGCGGTGAGGAGAGTTTGGAGGACACAGAACTTTGGGTTGTGTTCTCAGACGCTTCCGCCTCTCACCTCTCACATCAACTATTTCCCAGGGCCGAAAGGGAGGTCAATCGGGTTCTAATGAGTGTTCTTTTAGGTTCATGGTACAGAAGAAGAGTCACACTACCACTACGGCCATTAAACTATCCGTGGAAATGCCCCAAACACCTACGAAAGCCTTGTCAACTATGTGTACTTGGGCTCATGGTACAGAAGAAGAGTCACACTACCACTACGGCCATTAAACTACCCGTAGAAATGACCCAAACACCTACGAAAGCCTTGTCAACTATGTGTACTTGGACGCCTAAAGGTTTGAGAATATGGGCCCTGGGTCGCTCGCTTTGAAGGTCGCTGTCTCAGAGGATGCGGCACTGACCGAGGAGGCGCCGAAGTGATCGACGATTTCTTTTGATGGTACCACTGAATGTCCCCCTGCGTCACATATATGAAGCTGATGTTCGGAGAAAGAAAAGGATAAAAAAAAAAAAAAGAAGTGAAGTTCATCCTGCACTAGAAGAAAAGGGGAGATATATATGAAACTCATCTAAGGAGAGAGAAAAAAAAAAGGAAAAAAATAGACAAAATAGTGAAGTTCATCCTACAATAAAAGAAAAGGTGAAAAATAGATTATAACCCACCGTAGCAAACAGAGAGACACTCCATCAGCCATCCAACCAGAACCAGTCATGCATTCTTTAAAACAAAAGTGAAAATAAAGGTTCTAAACAAAGTCACTGTAGAAAGTAAAGACACATTCCCTTTATAGTTTTCCGCCAATTTTAAACTTTCTCCTTCAGTCAGAAACAACCACGATCATGCAGCCAGCCAGAACCAGTCACCCACCGCTGATCTTCGCCGCCACACTCATCGATTTCTTTCCTTAATTCCTACCTGCTGCTACCTCCACTATCTCCACCACCACCGCTACCACTGCCTCCTCCCTGCCCGCCACTTTCCGTTTTTCTTGCCCCGAGGCTTTGGTCATCACTCACCGCTGCACAACTCCGCGCACTCTTCGCCAAATTCTTTCTCTGCGGACAACTTTTCTTTTCCCCGCGCGGCCCCTTCTCCCGAAGCCTAATGCGCCACGTGACCACTCCAACGGCTCATCCTTATACGTCCCTACATGTGGCCGGGTGTAAGAATAGTGTGTCCTGTGTAGTTTCTGTGCTGTGTGTGTTAAGGTTAGCTTCTGAGTCTGTTCACGAGGTACACGGTTATACTCTTAAACATTTCGGCGCCCAAGCACACATATTTGACAAGGCTTTCCTAGGAGTTTTGGGCATTTTCAGAGGAAGTTTTGTGACCCCGGTGGTAGATTGACTCTTTTTCTGTACCATGAACCAAAAAAATCAGTCAATAAAACCCGATTGATCCCTTCTTTGACCTTTGAAAATAGCTTTGAAGGAAACGGGTCATTTGCCGGGTGTATATTCGCATGACAGTACGGTATAATCATTGGATATATATAGATTTGCATACGAGTATAGTACAGTCAACTTATATAGTTATGCAGGACAAAAATTCAACGGGTGTAGTCTTGAATGACATCCCTTTTGCTTGGCATATATTTGCATACATAATACATTCATCTGGTATAGTTTTTCACGCCACACTGCATTCATCGGGTACAGTTTTGAATGGCACTACATTCATCGGGTACAGTTTTTCATGGCTACAGTCGACTGGTATAGGTTTGAATGACACTCCCTTCCCAGGTATAGTTAATCATCCCGCTCTCCCTTCCCCCGCCGTCACACACACCACAGTATAACAACCGTGATCCCGAAGTAGTCAGGGGAATGTCAACAGAGCGGCCCCCAACTGCCGGCGGCCACGCGTATCTCCATTCCTTCAGCCAGACGAATGGAAGTGGATATGACCGGGTCAGGCCGCATTGTTTGTCCAGGGGTGTCGCCATCAGCGGGGGAGACGCGGTCGGTGTAAACGAGGCTTTGAGGGGAGGTTAGGTTAGGTGAGGAGAGGGGAGGGGAGGGGAGGTGAGGTGAGGTGAGTTGAGTTGAGGTTAGGTTAGGTTAGGTTAGGTGAGGTGAGGTGAGGTTAGGTTAGGTGAAATAAGGATTAGGTTAAGTTAGGTTAGGTAAGGAGAGGTGAAGTTAGGTTAGACTAGGTGAGGTGAGGTGAGTTAAAGGTGAGGTGAGGTGAGGTGAGATGGGAGGGAGTGTATTGTTATGAGAGCCGGTGAATGGGGGCGACACACACACACACACACACACACACACACACACACACACACACACACACACACACACACACACACACGCAGAAGTTACGTGAGGCAGGTCTTGGGCGTTACCTGATTCATTATTGCGTTGACAGGATTCGAACCCGGATCTACAGTTTAGCATTTCGTTGTGTCTGATTTTATTAGTCCATTTATTTTCATTTTTCTTATGTTTCTGGCTTTAATATTGTACTTGAGTCATTTGAGTTGATGTGGGTGGGTTGGGATGATGCGAGAGGCGGAGGCGTCTGGGCACACCGACACTCTGAGCCACACAAAAAGCTCCCTGCTACGTGCCGGACAACGTTGCCAGATTATCGTACTCTGGCTCTTATATTTGCTGATTTCCGAGCCAAAAACTGTCTCCTCCATCCCGATAACTAGATTCATTTATAGTTATCATTGAAATGGGTAGTTGTTGGTGTTTTTTTGCAATAGTCATGGGTCAGAAACTTGTAAATACGATGTTCTGAGTACGATAATCAGGCAATGGTTGTGCCGGGAGTGACAGCCTGAGACGCGTGGCTTTGAAACGCCTCTCGTCCCAGCCACCGACCTATTTTCTTAAACATTTCAGCGCCCAAGTACGCACATTTAACAAGCCTTTAGTAGGAGTCTTGGGCATTTGCAGAGGTAGTTTTATGACCCTGGTAGTAGTCTGACCGTTCTTCTGTGCCACTATGATGAAAAAACACATGGAAACCTGATTAATCTCCTTTTTGGCCTTTGGAAATAGTTGTGGGAGGCGGCAGCGTCTGAGAATACCGACTCATTCTGCCTCGCCGTGCCTCGCCGCCGCTGAAGACGTCTCCTTATCTATATCTGTAACTCTGTCCGCTCTTCAGACCTTGACAGTTACGGCGGGGACTCACTGACGCGCTAGAAAATAAAACCAAAGACTCCTTAACGAATCGCTCTCCGCTGCACCTCGGCGGGGACGGCTTCCTACTAGGGATGGGCAAGTACCGTTAATTTGAGTACCGGTAGTACCGGTACCGAAAACTCAGGTACCGTTAGTACCGGTACCGGTACCGGTACCCGAAGGAGTATTTTTTTTTATCTTAATGACTTCTGATGAAATTCCCAAATAAATTTCCTGTAAAGAAAACTCTCTCTCTCTCTCTCTCTCTCTCTCTCTCTCTCTCTCTCTCTCTCTCTCTCTCTCTCTCTCTCTCTCTCTCTCTCTCTCTCTCTCTCTCTCTCTCTCTCTCTCTCTCTGAATGAAGTGAATATTTATTTTTTCGATAAAAAATAGCATGTATAGTTATTATGGATGTACTCGATCATAGTCTAATAACAATAACAATATTTATTAGCAACCTAAAAAAGAAAAAGAATTGGACATGAAGAATTATCCAGTAACTCCAATAAATAAATAAAATAATAAAATAATGGAAACGGGAGCTGTGATGGAAACGGAAAGCAGGACAAAATGGTGGGAACTTGGGGAGACGGTCAGCGGGGCAGTGACTCAGCGTCTCCACACGGGCTCATACAGGCGCCGAGCGTCACTAAGATCCAAACGGTACCGGTACTAGCGGCAATGCTGAGTGCCGAGTGATCATGAGGCTTCCCGGCACCAGGTACCGGTACCGGGTGCCGGCTGAATCGATTCTTCTCGGCACCCGGTACCGGTACCTGGTGCCGAGAAGAATCTATTCAGCCGGCACCAGGTACCGGTACCTGGTGCCGGGAAGCCTCATGGGCGCTCGGCACTGAGCATTGCCGCTAGTACCGGTACCGTTTGGATCTTAGTGACGCTCGGCGCTCGCCTGCCTCCATGCGGTATCACCTGGTATGGGCCCTGTGTGGAGACGCGGAGTCACTGCCTCGTTGACCTCCCAAGTTCCCTCCATTTTGTCCTGCTTTTCTTTTCCATCACAGCTCCCGTTTCCATTATTTTATTATTTTATTTATTTATTGGATTTATTGGATAATTCTTTATATCCGATTCTTTTTCTTTTTTAGGTTGCTAATAAATATTGTTATTGTTATTAGACTATGATCGAGTACCCATATCACCGAGATATCCACTCTCTGAGTGGTGATCTCTCTCTCTCTCTCTCTCTCTCTCTCTCTCTCTCTCTCTCTGAATGAAGCGAATATTTTTTTTTCGATAAAAAAATAGCATGTATAGTTATTATGGATGTACTCGATCATAGTCTAATAACAATAACAATATTTATTAGCAACCTAAAAAAAAAAAAAAAAATCGGACATGAAGAATTATCAATAAATCCAATAAATAATTCCGAGCAATCTGGTACCGGTACCGAGCAATCTGGTACCGGTACCGTACCGTTTAGCTGGTACCGTTAGTACCGGTACTGGTACCGGTACGTGCCCACCCCTATCCTTTACACGGGTGAGAAGTTGTTCGCTGAACGGCGGCGCGGAAAACACAATGGACCGTATTTTCAAACCTTCGGGTGCCCAGGAGCATACATTTGGCAAGGCTTTCCTAGGAGTTGTGGGGATTTCCAGGGGTAATTTTATGACCCTAGTGGTAGTGTGATCATTCCTCTGTGCCATGAATGTAACAAAACACTCATTGGACCTCGACTGATCTCCTCTTCAGCCTTTGGAAATTATTGATGTGCGAGGCGAAAGCGTCTAAGAATACTGACCAATGGCAGATGTAGACGCGGAGAGGAACTTAGCGGCGTGAGGGACGAGCCGCGGTGAATGGAGGAAAAGCTTAGAGCATTCCTCCCGTCAACGCCTGCTTCTGTCTCTTCTTCCCTCCCTCCTTCTCTTCCTCTTCGTCCCTTCTATCCTTCATCCAGTCTGTTAGCTCTTACGTCACTAACTCCCTCTGTCCTTTCCTTCTTCCCGTCCTCCATCTCTCCCGTCACCACCTGCTTCTTTCCCTCCCTCCTCTGCCTCCCTTCTTCCCTCCCTCTTTCCCTCCCTCCCTCCGTCCCCCTCTCCTTCCCTCTGTCTATTAGCCCTTATGTCACTATCTCCTGTCCTTTCCTCTCTCCCTCTCTTCCTCCTTTTCTCCAACTCTTCCTTTACCACTTGCTTTTTTCCCTCCCTTCCCTCTCTCCTTCTCTCCCTCTTCGTCCCTCCTCTCCTTCCCTCCGTTTGTTACTCCTTACGTCACTAACTCCTCTCCTTCCCTCTCTTTCTCTTCCTTCCTTCGTCTCCCCAGCCCTCCCGTCCCCATCCGTTTCTCTCTTTCCCTCCTCTGCCTACCTCCCTCCCCCCTTCCCTTCGTCTGATAGCCCTTACGTCACTATCTGTCCTTTCCTCTCTCCCTCTCTTCCTCCCTTTTCCCAACCCTTCCTTTACCACTTGCTTCTTTCCTTCCCTTCTCTTCTTCCTTTCTTCCTACCCTCCCTTCCTGCTTCTCTCCCTCCCTTCTCTCCCTCCTTCCCTTCCTCCAGCCCCCTCGTTACCACCTGGCTCTTTCTTCCCCTTCACTCGTCAACCCTTCCGTCACTATTACTTCTCTCCGTCCCTCCTCTCCCTCCTTCCTTTCCCTCCCTCCATTCCTCCTTCTATCCTTTCCTCCCCTCTCTTCCTTCTTTCCTCCAGCCCCCTCCTCCGTCTTCTCCCTCTCGTTCTCCCTTGTCCTCGTGTCTCCGGAAGCCGCCTCCTCAAGAATCAGCCGCGCCATTGGACCAACAGGGAAAGCTCTTGTTAGTAAATGACGTCATCCACCTCGCTTTTGTGTGTGTGTGTGTGTGTGTGTGTGTGTGTGTGTGTGTGTGTGTGTGTGTGTGTGTGTGTGTGTGTGTGTGTTCCTAACTTTATTATTTTTCCCACGGCAGAATTTTTAGTTTTTCTTTATTAAAACCCTTCAACACAAACCCTATGTCCGAGTTACAGTATCACAAACCATGGGTGAAATATACCCAATTTTTGGAAATAAAAAAAACAATACTTACAATCAATATTTATATTAAATCTGCAAAAATAAATGGAAAATATAACTCTTCTGCTTCAATATGAACCTAAGAAGAAGTTACTAATCCTAAAAAATAATACTGAATGGGTGACAAAGAAAAAGTTACAAAAAGTATACAAAATCAGTAAATAAGTACACATTAAATTCTATTGAAAATACTATACTGCAGCTGAAGAATTGAGCATTGGACTAGGCACTCCCAGGTTATTTGAGCCTCAGCTGGCGCAGCCAGAACCTTATGGTATCACTCTGAACTGTAGGGGAGATAAACAAAAAAAAGGTTTTTTTTTCTTCAAATATAAAAATGCCATTTGTGCAATAAATATTTTTCAATTTTTTTTTACCCCTGTAAATGAAAAGTAAATGGTACGTTTTCATCACTGATACAATACCCAGTGACTGCATATTTAGTCTATGGATTTTTTTTCGGGGGAAGGGGGGGGGTGATTTTTGTTTTGGTGGTGAAATTTTTTGAGGTGAACAAATCTTCAAAAAATATTTCCCCTGAAAATAGACACTTGATAATAATAATGAATTAGTACTGCAGATAACTACCAAAAAACTTAGCATACCTTGTAAGGCAGTTAGCACAGACAGGGTAGAAGTGGCGAGGGCACACAGGTTGACGACAGCTGTTGCACCTGTGCCGCGTCTTCCTGTCGGATCTCCCAGGGCACTCCACACAGCGCACCACTGCTCCCTCACTGTCTGCAACCGGTGTCCCTGGTGTCCCTGCAGAAGTGCCAGGTGAAGGGAGGTCACAGACGATACTGATGAGTGTCTTGAGGGTGCGTGACAGGAATGGAGAGGTAAGCCTCTTCTGTGCCCATGGTACGATGAGGGACCGTGCCAACACCTGCATGTACTTGCGCCTGATCAGGGATTTGCCACCTCTCCTTATCAAATTCTCACTGTGTATGATCCAGGAGTTAGTACAACCTGTGTTCAGCATCCCATAAAACACACACAGCGGCCAACGTTTGGTCCTACGTGCACACTGTCTATCACAAACGTCGGGTGGAAAACACCCGAACTCCACTCTTTGGAAAAAACCCGGCAAGAGAGCGGAGCAGCACACCCTTCCTTGACAACAGCAAAGGGAGAACGGAAGCTCCTGGGAACCGCACGCGCCTAGATCCAAGGCATCAGTGGGTACCATGTGGTCGACCCTTAGCGTCGGGTGATAAACACCCGGGGTTTGTGTTTAAGGGTTAACGGGTGACATTTTTTACCTTTTTTATTCCCCGCCGCCAGAAAATATTATACTGACCTGCGAGATTAGAATGTTATGTATGCCTTCATTTTTTCAATATGTGGAAGCTACACTTATACATTTTCTTTATGGAGTGGCTATTTCTTTTTAGTAGTCAGCGCTTGGGTAAGGGAAATACTGGTAGGGGAATAACATATAGTAGTAAATGTTGAAGTGGTAAACCTCTTCCTCAGCTCCTACGAGACACACACAGCCTAAGCTCACAGTTTTACCAGAGGACGGGATGAAAGAATGAAGATGCTGGTTAACTCTTGCATAGTATAGTAGAGTAGTAACCTCTCAAGTATAGCATCAAAGTTCAGTAGTAAGTGGTGTAGTAGTAAGTCTTTCCCTCGGTTACTACAAGACACATCACCTCAGCTCACATGATTTTTTTTTTTTTACAACAAAGGAGACAGCTCAAGGGCACAAAAAAAAAGCCCGCTACTCGCTGCTCCCAAAAAAAGAATCAAAAGAAGTGGCCGAAAGAAAGGTCAATTTCGGGAGGAGAGGTGTCCTGATACCCTCCTTTTGAAAGAGTTCAAGTTGTAGGCAGGAGGAAATACAGATGAAGGAAGATTGTTCCAGAGTTTACCAGCGTGAGGGATGAAAGAGTGAAGATGCTGGTTAACTCTTGCATAAGGGGTTTGGACAGTGTAGGGATGAGCATGAGTAGAAAGTCGTGTGCAGCGGGGCCGCGGGAGGGGGGGAGGCATGCAGTTAGCAAGTTCAGAAGAGCAGTCAGCGTGGAAATATCGATAGAAGATAGAAAGAGAGGCAACATCGCGGCGGAATTTAAGAGGTAGAAGACTATCAGTAGGAGGAGGATAGCTGATGAGACGAAGAGCCTTAGACTCCACTCTGTCCAGAAGAGATGATTACCAGCGAAAGGGATTAAAGAATGAAGATGCTGGTTGACTCATGCATAGTATAATGTAGCAGTGACCTTTCTAGTATAGCATCAAAGTACAGTAGTAAATGGTGTACGTAGTAGTAAGTCTTTCCCTCGGTTACTACAAGACACATCATCTCAGCTCACATGATTACCAGCGAAAGAGATGAAAGAATGAAGGTGCTGGTTAACTCTTGCATTGTATACGGGAGTAGTAAACCTTTCCCTCACTAGTACAGCATCAAAGTACAGTAGTAAATAGTGTAATAGTAACCCTCTTCCTCGGTTACTACAAGACACACCACCTAAGCGCACATTTTTACCAGCGAAAGGGATGAAAGAGTGAAGATTCTGGTTGACTCTTGCATAGTAGATACAACTTGCCACGGAGAGAGGGGGGGATAGAGGGAGAGGGACCCCGCCTCCTCCATCGCCTCCTCTTCCTCCTCCTCCTCCTCCTCTCTCTCTCTCTCTCTCTCTCTCTCTCTCTCTCTCTCTCTCTCTCTCTCTCTCTCTCTCTCTCTCTCTCTCTCTCTCTCTCTCTCTCTCTCATTTATCCCTTTTGCCTTTGCTACATTTTCTTTCACCTTATTTTTTCCTTAAAAGCTAATTCTCTCTCTCTCTCTCTCTCTCTCTCTCTCTCTCTCTCTCTCTCTCTCTCTCTCTCTCTCTCTCTCTCTCTCTCTCTCTCTCTCTCTCTCTCTCTCTCTCTCTCTCTCTCTCTTGTTATCTATCCGTCTGTCTATATTATCTACTTACCTAGTTATCTATCTATCTATCTTTCTCACTTCCCGTAATTTAAGGTTATTTTGCTAAGGACACGTCTAAGAAATCGGTAATGATTAGCGTTTCGTCCACTTCGTTGTGCTTACTTCGCTGCGTGCTTGTAGTTCTCCGCGCGTGTCCTTATCTCCCGGACTTGACTTCCCGGCGAGGCGTCATTATGCAAAATACGATGTTTACACTTCGGCTTTCCTGCGTTGTTTATGTGGGCGGGTGCGTGTGTGTGGTTTCTTGCGTATTTCCGGGTTTACTTTGTTTTTTTCCTCGTGTGTGTGTGTGAGGGGGGAGGGGGGGGTGCAGTGTGTGTGTGTGTGTGTGTGTGTGTGTGTGTGTGTGTGTGTGTGTGTGTGTGTGTGTGTGTGTGTGTGTGTGTGTGTGTGTGTCGGTTAATCTGTGTCTGCCTCTATCTATCTTTTTCTCTCTTTCTCTTCTCTCTCCTCCCTCTTCTCTTCTCTTCTCTTCTCTTCTCTTCTCTTCTCTTCTCTTCTCTTTTCTCTCTCTCTCTCTCTCTCTCTCTCTCTCTCTCTCTCTCTCTCTCTCTCTCTCTCTCTCTCTCTCTCTCTCTCTCTCTCTCTCTCTCTCTCTCTCTCTCTCTCTCTCTCTCTCTCTCTCTCTCTCTCTCTCTCTCTCTCTCTCTCTCTCTCCCAATATAGTGAAAACAATGGATGGTATTTCTTTTAGAAGCCGAAAAAGAAATTATATTATTCAACACACACACACACACACAAACACACACGCCGCTTGTACGTATACGCTCCTTGTGAAAAATTTCCGGTGTCGTGGGGGTCGTTAGAAGCCGGAGTTGTGGCCGGGCGAAAGGAGCGCCACATAAATATTACGTGTTTTCTTCCTTCACCTCGTGACCGCGCGCTGCATCGCCTTCCTTCGCCGTTTGTTGAGGGGTCACGCCGGGCCACTGCCTTGCTTTACCACTGAGGAAACGAGTGCTGGGTCTTGAGTATAGACTGATACATTGGTGGCAGCGCTTGGATACCCCTATCTTGTGAGGTTTATTGGTTTTTATTTGTTCTTTTGTTCCGTTTTGCATTGCCTCCCTTCGCCCTTTGTTGAGGGGTCACACCGTGCCGCTGTTGTGCTTTACTACGGAAGAAACGAGCGTTGTGTCTTCAGTGCGGGATGATACACTGGTGGCAGCGCTTGGATATCCATGTCTTGTGAGGTGTAATGGTTTTTACTTGTTCTTCTTTTTCGTCCTGTATCACCTCCCTTCCCCCTTTGTTGAGGGTTCACTCCGGGCCACTGCCTTTTTTGACTACGGAGGAAACGAGCGCTGGGTCTTGAGTGCGGTATGGTATATTAGTGTTACCGTGGCAGCGCTTGGATCCTTGTCCCGTGAGATGTACTGCTGGCGTTGTGCTAATCTTCTGTGATGTATTGTTTTCTTTACTTAAATCTGATATCGCAATGGTGACTCTTGTAGTGGAATTATTAAAGGCAGTGAAGAGGATCGTGTCAAACCGAGGACATGGGTTCGAGTCACACCGAAGGACGATGACAATTTTCAACCATCGCCAAGTGTCAAAAGATTACCTTCATGCTGGCCAGGTCCTCAATCAACACTAGCTTCAGCGACTTCGTTCAAGTGGAGCACCGGGGGGAAGCATGGGCTAAACAAGTCCATACGTACATCACGGCAGCCACTTAAAATAAAAATCGCCTGCAGCACCTAAAAAAATGGTGTTGAATACCTTTCCTGTGGCTCTGGCTTGTGACCTAAGTCCAGCACGTGTTCTCAGTAATTGCTCTGCTTGTATTGGTGGTGGTGGTGGCGGTTACCCGTTCAAGGCAGTCGTGTTAATGTGTAGTGTTGCGTCTTTATTTCCTCGTTGGATATGCGGCGAAACTCCATTTTAGTGATGAATCAAACCTGTCACCCTTTTCGTAGCGGTACATAAAGTTTTGGTATTGGAAGTGATGGCAGTGTGGTCGTATTGGCATCAAGGGCAAGCTATTCATTCCCCGGCTTGATCTGTGACATTCCGCGTGCCCCGTGTGGCTGGGATGCTGTCAGGCTTGGAGATGCCTCGTCTTTGGGGTGTCGGTGATCCATAAACCTTTGATCTCCGCGACGCGGTACGCGTCGCGGAGATCAAAGGTTTATTGTATTGTCCATGAAGGCTGCAGAGATATTGGATACCGAGATCAGAGGCCGAGATGTCCCAGGGAGTCATCTGTGCCTCCCCTCTCCCTCTCCCTCTCTCCTTCTTCCCTCTTCATCGTTGTAATTCCTTTTCTGTCTTTGGTAGATATGGAAAACCGGCACTTTTCATCCTTTAAGTTAATTGTCAGTCTCCTGTATTTTAGATTTCAATTTATATCCATTTCTCTCCCTCTCCGTCATCCTTTTAATTCCTTTTCAGTTGTCAGTGTCTAATAATTCTACCGATGTGCATTGCTGTTCCTCTTTTATTTCTCTTGATATGCATGACCGTCACTCCCTTTCATTTCTCATTACTTTGAAGTCTTTAGTATCTTTTATTTCTACTGATATTTCTTGTTGCTCCTCTTTCTCAACTTTTTAATTCGTTTTTATTCCTCATTGTCTTATGTTTCAGCAGATATCCATTAAACCTCACTTCTTCATCCTCTTGATTCCTTTTAGTCTTCAGTATTTTCTATTACTCTGATATTATTGTTCCTTTCTTTTATCTTTGTATTCCTTTTCAGTGCTCAGCTTCTTATTTTTCAACTGGTATATCCATGGTTGTCCCTCGTCTTCAACCTTTTAATCTCTTTTCAGTCTTCATTGTCTTATATTTCTCCTGATGTCATTACGGATCTTGCTGTGTACAAGCATAACATTGCAACGTTTTTTATTTTATTTTTTTAACTGGATTTCAGTTTTTTATTCGAAGTTTATTTTTTCAACTTCATAGCTAATGATCTAATATTCATTCCCCGAAAAAGAAGAAAAAAATTAAAAATTGTTGTAAAATGAAAATGCTTATTCTCATCTGTTTCACGGCAATGGAAATTAATGTTACGAACTCAAATAAAGAACAGCCATTTGTAGATTTATTTTTTTAGAGTAAACAACTCAAGGACAAAAATAATTGAGAAAAATAAAAAGCCCGCCAATGACTACTCGTTTAAAAGAGAGTATAGATGATGGATTATAATATAGTCACGAAATGATAAACTTGTTTCGAGTAAGGCCACAAATTTTCATATAAAAACCGAAGTTAAGAAGTAAGAACCACCAATATTTATACGAAAACACGAATTTCAGAAGTAGGAGAGGACAAATTTCCTCGTGCAGTAATCAGGATGAACGAGGAATATATTCAAGCCTCGCGTTCTGAAGATAAATTGGAGGTAATGAGTTTGCACGCCTTGACTGACTACGCGTCGCGGCTGCTGAGGCTGAGCAGGATAAACACACCGCGCCGAGGAGCATCCAGGACGCGGCGGCGGCGGGGAAGAGACGAGTGTTCTTGTGTGTGTGTGTGTGTGTGTGTGTGTGTGTGTGTGTGTGTGTGTGTGTCCACGAAGATGATGTGAGGAATTGTAATGATGAAAATAAATGGGACTTTTCTTCTTATTATTATTCTTACTCTTATTCTTATTTTATTTTAGCTATTGTTATTGTTGTTGTTCTTCATTTTCTTTTTCTTATTCTTCCTCTTCTTCTCTTTCTTCTTTTTTTTCTTCTGCTTCCGTTGCTTTTTCTTTGTCGTCTTCTTCTTCTTCTTCTTCTTCTTCTTTTTCCACATCTTCATCATATTCTTCTTCTCTTCATTTAACGTCCTTATTATCTCTCATGGGGCTGGACGGGTTGATGGGACGAAGAGAGTTACGTTCAGTGGGTAGATATGGCACTTAAAAAGGGACGGTAAAGGCATGAAAAAAGGGCGTACACGGTGTTAGTAGATGTACGATGAGGTAACTGAGAGGCTTGAGTATGCATAGACGCCGTGCATAAATTTGTTGGGACTCTTGGCAGGAGGTGTGAGGGAAGGGAGTAAGATCGGTATTGTCCATGGAGGTAGAATTGGGGAAGTCGACATCAGCCCAATTAAGTGAATCCGCCCGAGCTATCATTTTTACGGCCAGGTGTGAGGTGTTGTCAGGTCAGGCTCACTCTTAATGAGCTCGGCCAGGCTCGCCCACCCCCATCGTTTGGCCGTAAATTTGACAGTTCGTCGGCTTCAACTCAATGAATGGGATTAGCGGGCCGTGTCGACTCCATCAATTCTACCTCCATGGTATTGTCAGACGCTTAAACTCCACATGTCAACTACTTTCAAAGACCAAAAAGGAGGTCAGTCCGGTTCTAATGGGTGTTTTCTTATGTTCATGGTACAGAAGAAGGGTCATACCACCAGGGTCAAAAATCTACCCCTGGATATGCCCAAAACACATACTCTTATTATATAGTTAGTTTGACAGTCTTAAATCTTAGTTGTCTTTTGCATTGCTCAGATATGTTAAGTTATATAGAGAGCACTCCTTTTATCTTAATATCATCTCTCTTACATAAACTATTACCAAATACCAAAAAGGAGATCAGTCGGATTATAATGGGTGTTTTCTTAAGTTCATGGTACATGAAAACTTTGTATATAACTTAATATAGTTAAAATACATTTGTTATTTGTATTAGTCTGAGAGAGAGAACTAAAAGAGACCTAAAGTGAACTAAAGTGAATTTATAACGGCTACCGCTCGGCCACACATCGCATAACTAAAAGGCTATTGTGTTGTCTCAACCACTTCAATTAACTGGAGAATGCAGGCAACGGCACACCGGACCTGACGTGAGATGGCAGTTCGCGCCTTAAAATGATTAAATATTAACACATAATACAAACCACTTAAAGTTGGTAACAAGAAAGGCTAACAAAAGTGGTGAACAGCGGTTTACGGACCTCTCCGAAGTGTTATATAGGTGTTATCTCTCTCTAATATAACATAACATGAAATGGTGGCTGGTGGCCGCCTCGTCGTTAACCACGTTAAAAAGTAACACCTTAAAAAGACGTTAACAAAAGTGGTGGATAGCGTGGTTACGAACTACTCCGAATTGTTATATCTCTCTCTCTCAAACGTAACTTCAGTGACAGTGTGTGGGGGCAGTGAACGGTATCGGACACAGCAAGCAAACGCTGACCTCAGCGCGCGGCTTTTCCTGCCCCAGTGAGTCGAGTCAGCACACAGCCGCACCCGAGAGCACACCCCGTCCCGCCCCGCACCTCCACACAACCCGCGCGCCCCGCCTCGCACCTCCACACAACCAAGTTTCCTTGGCGGTGTCTCGGCACTTGTTTCTTACTACGACACAACTCGTCGTAGGTGCGCACTTATCTTCGCCAGGCAACTCGGATCTTTGAGGGTGACTGGTGGGCGTATATTGTCTGCCCGAGCGAAACCCTCCCCGCTACCAGACGGGGGACGACAGACCCTGCCACCCCTGCAGCCCTGCCCTTGTCACCGGCGAGGCGAAGGACGCGAGCGTGCTGAGTAGTGGGGCATCGAGTTGCTGTCTTCGAGGTTTTTAACACATTATAGCTGACACTCATTGATACGGTTTCAGTAATTACACCACTTGCAACATTATTTCAGGTGAATTACTATTATTATGTTCACGTGTTTAGGCGTGTGGGGCCGTATCTAATCTATTAGATTTTTCAGCTGTTGATTTTCCTGGCGTGTGGATGTTTAATATTTTTCTTGAGTAACATGGTTACGCATTTTATGTAAAATCATTCATTTTCTTTTCTCCTTTCTTTTGTGTGTTTTATTGCACAGTGAAGAAGTTTTGTCTTGCTAAGCCTCACTCATTATTTTTTTCCCTCTTTTATTATGCATTTTAAAAGCATAGGGGAGGAGTGAGCACATAGCGGTGAATGATTATTACTTTACTTATTTTTTTTCTTTTACCATTTTACTCCTCATTTTACTAGTAACTCTTTTAATGGCAGAGAAACCTGACCCGAGGACTATGAGGGGTGGGTAGAGAGAAAGAACAGTACCGTCACGGATAACGGTAACTGTCTTCAAAGGGTGCTTGCTCCTCCTACGCTGCATGAGCAACCAAGAGGTATTTACTTACCTTACTAATCCCACAATGGCTTCTGCTCCTAATCACCCGCTAACAGCAACAGCAGTTAGGCCTTTCGCAGGGTAGCAAGGGAGGCAGATTATTCGGCCAGGGACTTCTTGTTTCAAAGTGAGATTGTCATGGACATTTCATTCGTGTCAAATCCGGGAGATAAAATATCTCTCAGCCGCTCGAAGGTCAATCCCGGGAACGGGAACGCCGGCCCTCATAAACAGTAGCGCGTTCACAGGACGGAAGGATTATGATGCGTTTCGGTCACTTTTTCTTGAAACAATTGGGGAAGATGGGCAACACAGCCTCATAAAGGGTGTATATTTTGCTGTGGACACTGTGCAAACGAGTGGCCTTTTTAATAGGCCAGTGGACGCCTATAGGCTATCTACTGATTTGATCTCGTGTTTTAAACAGGGAAACTAGACAGATGGATAATCCATTTCTGTAGCTAATGCTAGATTATTACTAGAGTTCCTTGTGTACATGATTGTCCTTAAAAGTTCCTCTTCGAAGGAGTGCAGTATCCCTTGACTACAGCCCCACTGGCAACCTACACGGTTTTATCAGCCAACTTTTATGGCATTTAAAGTAATTTTGGGTCCTTTTTGAAGCTCCGTTAGCCGTCGACACGTTCGTCGGGGAGGGGGGCCTTCGCGACCCTCTGACCTAAACCTTTTTGGGTGTCACCAGCGGTAATCAAAAATTCCTTGGTGTGTTCTTTTACCCGTGGTTTAGGCAGAAATAGTCAGATAAATAGGTGGTTGGAAATTTGAGCTTTACGATCTTTTTTTTTTTTCGCACAGAATGGTGCATAGTGATCGTCTCCAAAGACTAGCGCCGGCTTGAGGTTCAGCCTGACGCTGCTTTGTGTATCTTTCCACCACACGACTATAACCTGCATCCTCGCATCTACTAATTTATGTTTGGTTCCTAAGCTTTTGCCTGCATCTTTTTCATGCGAGAAGGGGAGTGCTTGAGTAATACTTTTCACTCTAACCCACTATTTTCTTTTATTGCTGAGTTGATGCAAGGCAGTCAGTCTTCTTAATTTAATTGGAGCCGTAATAACCGAGGGTGTAGACTAACATAAGGATAGGTACAATTTAACCTTGAACCTCATGTGCTTCTGCTTAAAACATACTTTTTCTCTGCACTGACAGACTTAACTTAACTTGAGCAGATGCTGTCCCTATTTTTTATCGTAACCAGCATGTGAATATCTGTAAGCTTTGGAGGTAAGCAGACAAGTCTTACTTACACCCTTACTTGACATACCACTGTTACCCGTTACGGGAATTATTTTTGGCGTCAAAGATGTAAGTAATCCACATTCGTTACGATCGAGGGATAGGTGGAAATTTGTCTTTTTCATTTGATGTTTATTAATGCTGGAATTACTTTAATCAATTATGCTGGAATTATATATTTCAGTGAGATTTGTTACAACAGTGATTTCACAACTTGGTGACAGGATTTTCTTTTATAGTACTGTAGACCTGAAAAACGGAGTATTAGGAGTTAGTGGTGCTGACTGCCGATGCTTCTAAGGTTCTCCAGACTTGTCCTTGTTATCACATGGTAACTATTAAGAGACTCTACGGATAACATTACCTCTTTTCACTCAACCTTATCTATTGTTGTAAACCCCACCCGTCTCGAAGGCGTGCCGCGGGCAGGCGAGCGGTGCTCTGCCGCTCCGCGCCCTGCAGCGGTGTGGCTGTCTCTGATTTCGTGCGTCTCGCTCACATAAACTGTAAACTTTGTATACAACTTAATATAGTTAAAATACATTTGTTATTTGTATTAACCTGAGAGAGAGAACTAAAGAGAACTAAAGTGAACTAAAGTGAATTTATAACGGCTACCGCTCGGCCACACATCACTTAACTAAAAAGGCTATTGTGTTATCTCACCTTACTACAATCAACTTGTGAAAGCAGGCAACGGTACACCGGACCTGACGTGAGATAGCAGTTCGCGCTTTAAACTTATTAAACATTAACTATAACACTTAACACGCACCAACTTAAAAAGTAAACACTTAAAAATTGGTAACATACAGAGGAAGGGTCAAACTACCACCAGTGTCATAAATCTACCCCTGGAGATGCCCAAAACTCCTACGAGAGGCTAGTTTTTTTGGGGTTCACAGTACAGAAGAATGGTCAGACTAACAGGGTCATAAAACTACTCCTGGAAATGCCCAAAACTCCTACAAAAGCCTAGTCAAATGAGTGTTTTTAGGTTCATGATACAGAAGAAGGGTCAAACTACCACCAGGGTCATAAAACTATTCCTGGAAATGTCCAAAACTCCTACAAAAGCCCAGTCAAATGAGTGTGTTTTAGGTTCATGATACAGAAGAAGGGTCAAACTACCACCAGGGTCATAAAACTATCCCTGAAAATGCCCACAACTCCTACGAAAGCCTTGTCAAATAGATGTGCTTGGGCGCCGAAATGTTTCAGAATACGGAATTATGTGTGTGGAAGCTCCTGTCTTTCCTGAGCAAGACGTTGGCTGCGTCGTGGCTGGGCAGAGGCTAGGCGAGTGTTACCGAGGGTTGCCCGCACAGGGTATTTCTGGCTGTTATGACTGGGCGTGGCGGGCAGGAAGAGGCGGCCAATGTGGGATAGGGATAGGCAAGCACCGTTAATTTGAGTACCGGTAATGCCGGTACCGAAAACTCAGGTATCGTCAGTACCGGTACCAGTACCGAAAGGAGTTTCTTTTATCTTAATGAGGTCTGATGAAATTCGTAAAAAAAATGTCTGTAGATAGAACTCTCTCTCTCTCTCTCTCTCTCTCTCTCTCTCTCTCTCTCTCTCTCTCTCTCTCTCTCTCTCTCTCTCTCTCTCTCTCTCTCTCTCTCTCTCTCTCTCTCTCTCTCTCTCTCTCTCTCTCTCTCTCTCTCTCTCTGAATGAAGTGAATATTTATTTTTTCGATAAAAAAATAGCATGTATAGTACTATGATCGAGTACGATCATAGTCTAATAACAATAACAATATTTATTAGCAACCTAAAAAAAAAAAGAATCGGACATCAAGAATTATCCAGTAACTTTAATAAATAAATCAAATAATAAAATAATGGAAACGGGAGCTGTGATGGAAACGGAAAGCAGGACAAAATGGTGGGAACTTGGGGAGACGGTCAGCGAGGCAGTGACTCAGCGTCTCCACACAGGGCCCTTACCGCGTGATACCGCATGGAGGCGGGCGAGCGCCGAGCGTCACTAAGATCCAAACGGTACCGGTACTAGCGGCAATGCTCAGTGCTGAGTGATCATGACGCTTCCCGGCACCCGAGTGATCATGAGGTTTCGCGGTACCAGGTACCGGAACCGGTGTCGCGAAGAATCGATTCTTCGCGGCACCGGTTCCGGTACCTGGTGCCGCAACGTCATGATCACTCGGCTGACGAAGCTTTGATTGACCAATAGACGCTGTCAGCCAAATTCATTCTTTTCTTTAGAATTTGCGCTCATATTATTAACAAACTGAAATCCTATATCACCGAATATCCACTCACTTTAGTAGTGATTCTCTCTCTCTCTCTCTCTCTCTCTCTCTCTCTCTCTCTCTCTCTCTCTCTCTCTCTCTCTCTCTCTCTCTCTCTCTCTCTCTCTCTCTCTCTCTCTCTCTCTCTCTCTCTCTCTCTCTCTCTCTCTCTCTCTCTCTCTCTCTCTCACTCTCTCTCTCTCTCTCTCTCTCTCTCTCTCTCTCTCTCTCTCTCTCTCTCTCTCTCTCTCTCTCTCTCTCTCTCTCTCTCTCTCTCTCTCTCTCTCTCTCTCACCCGTCACATCCCTTCCTCTCCACTCGTTCCTCTGCCTCCTGTACACTGGTCCTTCCTTCTCTTTCATCCACTTAACTTTGTACTCGCTCGGAAAGCTTTTGGAAAGGTTCTCTGTTCTATCTTGACCATTAAGTTGAGTTTGTTCCGGCAGTGTCCTTCACGGCCTTTTACACTACCTTTTGCTGCTGCTGAGGGTGTGTGTGCAGGGACCTGAGCGGGTACTGAGTGAACTGTCGTATTCTATATTAAACATTTCTGCGCCGAGGCAAACACATGCATATTTGGCAGGCTTTCCTAGGAGTTTGTGGGGATTTCCAGGGGTAGTTCTATGACCCTGGTAGTAGTTTGACACTTCTTCTGCACCAGGAATTAACCTAAAGAAACACTCATTTCACAAGGCTTTCATAGGAGTTTGGGGCCTTTCCAGGGGTATTTCTATGACCCTGTTGGTAGTTTGACCCTTCTTATTCACCAGGAATTAACCTAAAGAAACACTCATTTCACAAGGTTTCATAGGAGTTTGGGGCCTTTCCAGGGGTAGTTCTATGACCCTGTTGGTAGTTTGACCCTTCTTATGCACCAGGAATTAACCTAAGGAAACACTCATTTCACAAGGTTTCTTAATAGTTTGGGGCCTTTCCAGGGGTAGTTCTATGACCCTGTTGGTAGTTTGACCCTTCTTATGCACCAGGAATTAACCTAAAGAAACACTCATTTCACAAGGTTTCATAGGAGTTTGGGGCCTTTCCAGGGGTAGTTCTATGACCCTGGTGGTAGTTTGACCTTCTTCTGCATAATAAACCTAAAGAAACACACATTTGACAAGGCTTTCGTAGGAGTTTGGGGCATTTCCAGGGGTATGTCCCTGGTGTTGTTTAGTTTGACCCTTCTTCTGCACCATTAACCTAAAGAAACACACATTTGACAAGGCTTTCGTAGGAGTTTGGGCATTTCCAGGGTAGTTTGACACTTCTGCACCATAAACCTAAAAACCCACTCATTAGAACCCGATTAATCTCCTTTGTGGCCTTTTGAAATAATTATTTGTGAGAGTCGAAAGCGTCTGAGAGCCTTATTCTTAAACATTTCGGCTCCCAAGCACAGCTATTTGGCAAGGCTATCGTTGGTGTGTGGGTCATTTCCATTGGTAGTTTTATGATCCTGGTGGAAGTTTGACACTTCTTCTGTACCATGAACCTAAAGAAACCCACATTTTACTAGGCTTTCGTGGGAGTTTGGGGCATTTCCAGGGGTACATTTATGACTCAGGTAGATGTTTGACCCTTCTTGTTTACCATGAACATAAAGAGCCACTCATTAGAACGCAACTGTTTTCCTTTTGGCCTTTGGAAATAGTTGATGTGAGAGGTGGAAGCGTCTGACAATACCAACCTGAGGCTGCCGCTGTGTGTGTGTGTGTGTGTGTGTGTGTGTGTGTGTGTGTGTGTGTGTGTGTGTATAATTCACCACGGCCTGATCACGAGTTGGACTCGCTTTCGTCAGCAGGTACCCTCCCAACGTGAGCAAGGGCTATTATCGTCGATCTCTGGGTACTGCCAGGACCTCACACACCACACACCCCATCCCCCTTGCTCAAGGGGGGACAGTAACCACTCCTAGTCAACGGAAAGAATCCGGCCTAAGCGGGGCTCGAACCGCCGCCTGTTTGGCCGTGAAGCCTTGCAGCGCGGCGCTCTACCAGTTGTGCTACCGGAGCGGTGTGTGTGTGTGTGTGTGTGTGTGTGTGTCCCGCTGTGGTCCGCACGAGCTATACAGATTACTTGCTTATATCTGCGCAACACGTTGAGTCTATCCCATCTCCCGTCCACCTCTGTCCACTAGCCTTTTCGTACTGTGACACATTTTCTGATCAAACGTTACTCTCCCTAGTGTGCTATTTGCCTGCCTTTTGATCCTACTAAGAGCGGAGTGTCAGTTGTACCCGGTCCGTGTTTGATATTGTGTTTTCTTTTCGTTTCCTTTCAGTTTAACAGTAGTCGATATAGTTCTCTAGACATTTGTAACTATTTTTTTTTGTTCTGTTTCTGGGCTATTAATCACTTTTTTTTGCCATTCTCCTTTCGTTTTCTTGCACTTAACAGTTAATTGAATTTGCCTCCTGTCGTTGGTAGCTCCATATACATGTATGATTTATTGCCGTGGATTTTATTCCGTTTTTGTGCTATTAATCACGTTTTATTTTTTTGCCTTTCTCTTTTCGTTTTCTTGCACTTTATCAGTTAACAGAATTTACCTTTAGACATTTGTAATATATTTTGTTTTGTTTTTTGTTCTCTTCTCGGGTGCCTTTTCGTACTAATCCCATATTTTCGACACTTAATATTATTTTCCACAAACAGTTTCCTTCCTGGCAGTCACTCGCTCGTGCCGTGGACATTTATAACTTTTTCTGTAATCTTGTTTTGTTCCTGTGTCCCTTTTCGCATTCATCACATTTTTTTCGATACTTTATTATTTCCACTTACAGTAATTTCCTCCCTGGCAGTCACTCGCTCGTGCTGCTAACATATGTAACTTTTTTCCCGTGTGAATGAAGTTTTCTAGTGTGTTCAAACTTGCTTCTCGGGTACACTTCCCTAACACACTCGAGGACGTCCCTGGTGATGCCTCGGTCCCCGCCTTCCACGCCCCCTCGCCGCCATCAACTCTCTCTTGGTCATGTTCTTAAACCTTTCGTCGCCCAAGGACATACACTTAACAAGGCTTTCGTAGGATTTGTGGGCATTTCCAGGGGTAGTTTTATGACCCTGGTGGTAGTCTGACAGAGTTTCTGCACCATGAGCGTGAGGAAACACTCTTTTTTGGCCTCTTTGGATATGATTTATGTAAAGGAAGGGAACGTTTAAGAATACCGACCATATTATCAAGCCTTTCGGAGCCCAAGCACATACATTTAACAAGGCTTTCGGAGGATTTGTGGGCATTTCCAGGGGTAGTTTTATGACCCTGGTAGCAGTTTGAAAATGTTCCTGCGCCGTGAACTAAAGAAACACTCATGGGGACGCGTTTGACCTCATTGCTGGCTTTTAGAAGTGATTGATGTAAGGGAAGGGAGCGTCTAAGAACACCATCCCTCTATCTATCTCGCCCCGTCCTTAGCCTCAGCCGCTGCCCCCTTCCCTCCCCTGCACCGCCTCTCTCTCGTTCGCTAATATTTAGATGATCACTTCGAAATTTCTTTTACAGTCGAAGCCACATGTCAACCAGTTTCCCATCCAATCTATACCACCTTTTCCTCTTCCTCCTCCTTCACTTCCTCCTCCTCCTCCTCCTCCTCCTCCTTCGCCTCGTCTTTTTTTTCTTTTCTTTTTCTTCTTCTTCTTCTTCTTCTTCTTCTTCTTCTTCTTCTTCTTCTTCTTCTTCTTCTTCTTCTATATCTTCTTGTTTTTCTTCCTCCTCCTCCTCCTCCTCCTCTTCCTTCTCTTTTTCTCTTTTTCTTGTTCCTCCTCCTCCTCCTCCTCCTCCTCCTCCTCCTCCTGTGTGGCAGTTCGTTCGGTAGGGTTGACACCACCATCATCATGCCTCCACCCCAAAGCTTGGCTCCCCCGTTGAGGCTTCCGCGCGGCCTCGGACTGATTGATGTGCAGCGAGGGAGTGGCGGGAGGAAACAAGGTGACTCTTCAGACCGTCTCCCTCTACACTTCAATTGGCAGTAGGGGAGGCGGTGGCCGAGTGGTTAGCGTGCGGGCGTGGTGTCCCCTTCTTAGTCAGCCGTTATTGATGTATTGCTGCTGCTGCACAGACAAAATAATAATAATGAAATAAATTAATGGGTGAATTAATAGATAAATAATCATTGTGTTATTTACTCGCCTCGAAAAATATATTATGTTATGAAAAATATATATCCAAAGGGTGATAATAAATAGAGAAAATATAAATGCATGAAAGTAATGCTAGAAAGAGACGAAATAACAACGTCCCGTAATTTCAAACTTTATCAAGAATATTTAAACACATTTCTTATATAACATTCGATTTGGTGAGCTTTAAAATCACACAGGTCCATATTCATCAACGCCTCGGGCTGCCTTCACGACTATTGCCCAAGGCCACGGAGAAGATTAACCGGGTTTTTACGAGTGTTTTTTTTTTCCGGTTCGTGGTGCTGAAGTCGTGTAAAACTATCACCGGGATCACAAAGCAGTTCGTGAAAGGTCCGTCAGCTTCTACGGGAGGCTTTTCAAATAGGCGAACTGAGTGAGGCGCCGACACGTTAAGAATGCGAGAGGAGAGTTTCAAGACGCCTCGCCACCCGAAACTGAGCTCTCTTCTGACCTCTTGTTCTTTTATCTTTTTTTCCCGGAGCAGCGTTTAGCAGGCTCTCTTGTTTATATTTTTATTTTTTTTGCCCCTGAGCTGCCTCCCTTGCCGGCAAAATAATATGATGACTCTGTGATCGGAACCGAAAAATACGTGTGCGCGCCGCAAACATATAAACGAACAAAAAGCAGCCGGTCATGTCCGCGGCGCCTGGCTTTGATTTGACACGTGACGGCGAGCGTGGTGACAGCCTTGAGTGGCATCGCGTGGCTCGCTGCTGCTCCCGGCACTAACGTCAGCAAGATGCGATCACCGCCGTCTTTGCAGCTCTACCAGGGCAGTTCCAAGACACCTCTCCACCCGATTGTCGGCTACTCTGTCAACTATTTGCGGGGTTGACTACAGCGGACTTTTTTTTTGTTTAATCTTTATTTCGCCCTTGAACTGCGGATTGATGCATTTGGTATTAAGTGTCTGCGGAGAATCACGGGATATCGCTGGAATGACACTGTGTCAAACCGGCAATCATTTCGTAAGACTGATTTGAGGCCTGTTACCTGCAGAGTGCGTGGACACCAACTCCAGCACGTACCCAGAAGTCAATCTTTATCACTGGGTTGTTTTTGTAAGAGTTAACCCCGAGTGGAGGAGGCCGAGGGGACGCCCACATAGTTTGTGGATTGAGCAAATCAACAGATCCTGTCAGGAGGTACTTGGGATGGGAAGAGAACTACATGGGGACCTGCCCGGAGGAACCCGCGGGTTTGACGTCGTAGGGTGGGCGTGGCGACGCGCCCCTGGCTTATGCCCCAATTGACTGACTGATTATGCTCCCTCTTTTACTGTAAAAAACATTAATATTCATGTACCTCATCTCCTCGTGGACTTGATACTTAAAATCTTATGATTGGCTATGAATGTTGCCCCTGCCTGCATCACACTCCATAAATAGCGTTACTTTGTGCACCCGTGATTCTTGTATACTGCCTGCATCACAAAGGTTTGTACTCTGTCATGATTCTTGTGCCCTGCCTCCTCTGATATGATTCTTGTACCCTGCGTGCTCTGGTATGATTCTTGTAACCCTCCTATTCTGTCATGATTGTTTCATCCTTGCTACATCACACACGTTTTCATTCTCCTTTTCTGGCCATCCTTCGACAGACTGGCTTTTCAATAACAATTATTCAGAAGACCAAGATCGTCCTAAGACATATCGAAGCCTAGTCTTGGTTCCTGTTTCTCAATATTTCCGAGGAAGGTTCACCAAGACTTGGCTGCGAGCATGTGTCAGCTTTGCCTCAAGAAACGCGGTGCTCCTCGGCGTCTAGCGTGACTCTGGACGATCAAAGGACGCCTGTAGTTTGCCTGACGCGGCCACTTTCCGTCCATTTAAGGGCCACGAGGAACACGGCTCTGCTCGCCGGTGTCTAGCGTGACTCTGGACGATCAAAGGACGCCTGTAGTTAGCTTGACGCGGCCGGCCACCTTCCTCCCTTTTAAGAATAAGCAAATGTTTTACCTCGGGCAAAGGTTGGGGGTCAGAGCGCGTCATTAAGATCATTGCTTCGCCCCTCGCCCTATCCCCTCGACCCTCGACCCTCACCGCCACTCGCCCATTAAAGACCCAATTACTGCCTCCCCCCTCTGATAGATTAATAGAAATATATGAAATAGTAAATTGATAGCAAGATAGAAAGATTCAAATATCGAGGAAGGTATAGATAGATGAATGTAGGTAGATAAATTACACACACACACACACACACACACACACACACACACACACACACACACACACACAGACACACACACAGAAGAAGGAAAAAGGAAAAGTGAGAAAAAGAGGAGGAAGCAGGAAAGGGAGGAATAGGATGAGAAAAGAAGGAGAGAAGGCTGGAATGAGAGAGGGAGTGAGAGGAAAGGAGGGTCAATCAAACACACACACACACACACACACACACACACACACACACACACACACACACACACACACACACACACACACACACACACACACACACAGGCTGGTGTTTGCCCGCTGCGCTGCAGCCTACGATATTGTCGTCATTGTTAGCTTTGCATTTGTTCGTTCAACGTGTGCATTTATTTTTATTTTTATTATTATTATTGCTGTTTTTTTTCTCTTGGTGTTCGTTGTTGGCATTCATTTTAGGTTTGTTTTTATTTTGTTGGCTTTGTTGTTGTTGTTGGTGGTGGTTATGATGATGGTGGTAGTTTGTTTTCTTATTTTCCTTGTTTTTCTTCTTCTTTCTCTTCCTTTTTCTTGTTCTTGTTGTTCTTGTTTTTGTTCTCGTTTTTGTACTTCTTTTCCTTCTTCCATTTGTATTTTTCCTTCGTTTTCTTCTTTTTTTTTTTTTATTTTTTTTATATTTTCTTTTATCCTCACTTCTCATCTTCTTGCTTATGTTTATGGCTCCCGTTCTGCGTCATCCTGCTTCACACACACACACACACTCACACACACACACACACACACACACACACACACAAGGCTTTTTCTCCCCGTGTTTGCCGTCCTTTCTTGCGTGTAAGTCGTGTGTGTTTGTCGATGCGCGGGGCTGTGTGTTCTGCTTGTGCTCACGGCCCGCTCAAGTGGCCGCGAGGAGGTGGTGGTGGTGGTGGTAGTGATTGTGGTGAAGTGTGGTGAAGTGTGTTTTAGTAGTGGTTTTATTGTACTGGTGATGATGGGAGAGGTAGAGTTGTATTTATTGTGGGAGGAGGAGGGAGGAGAGAGAGGGAAGGGAGAGGGAAGGGAGGGGAGGAGAGAGGGGAAGGAGGTCAGAATCAGAATCAGAATCAAAATCATTTATTCCATAAAATGGCTTTTCTATACATTACAAGCATTACTGAATAACATACAATTTAAAGTAAGACTTAAGCTAGAAGTTTTCTAAGCTATATAAATCAATATCAGAATAGTGTGAGCGTGGTCTCGATAGAATTCTAGTTGACATTTATATCATTATCAAGCAAGTAGTGTTTTAGTCTTTTTCTGAACACTTGTATGTTATTTGATAGTGTTACATGGTGTGGGAGAGCGTTCCATAGCCTGGGGCCTTGTACAAGGAGCGAACGTGTTCCGCAGTGTGTGTTAGTGTGGGGGACATGTAGGTTGTCCCGCTGTCTTGTTGTGTACCTGCTCCGTGTCACCTCAGTTGTGGTAGGCAGCTGCAGGAACCACTCTGGATACATTTTACATTTTATCTTATATACAGTTACAGCAACATCAAAAATTATCTTCTTGTTCATTTTAAGCCAGTGCAATTGTGTTATGAGACGGGTGGCGTGGTCCCGCCTCCTCGCTCCCCCAATACATATCTTTGCTGCAAAGTTCTGTAGTTTTTGTACTCGCTTAATTAGTGTGCTATTTGTAGTGCCGTAAACTGGTAGGCAATAATTAATGATACTTAGAGTAAGTGATTCAATAGCTATTTTACGTGTTACATTGTCAAGTTTATTTTTAATTCTGTTTATGAACATTAGAGTACCAATGACTTTCTTGTGGGTTTCGTTAATATGTATGTTAAACGTCAAGTGGGAGTCCATGTAAACCCCAAGGTTTTTGATGTGTTTGCTGGGAGTGATGGGAGTGTCGTCAAAAAGGAGAGTGGTGTTTTGGGGAATTTGTTTGATAACTGACCTGGGGGGAAGGGGAGAGAGAGGGGGTCGGGAGTGTGTGTGTGTGTGTGTGTGTGTGTGTGTGTGTGTGTGTGTGTGTGTGTGTGTGTGTGTGTGTGTGTGTGTGTGTGTGTGTGTGTTTGGGTGTTTTGGGGTGTGGTGTCACACACACACACACACCAGTTCTTCTCCCCCAGCACAGTTCTGACCATATACAGGGCTGTCCGCCCTCGTATTATGCATCTCATGTGTGGGGGCTCCACTCACACAGCTCTTCTGGACAGAGTGGAGGCTAAGGCTCTTCATCTCATCAGCTCTCCTCCTCATACTGAAAGTCTTCTACCTCTTAAATTCCGCCGCAATGTTGCCTCTCTTTCTATCTTCTATCGATATTTCCACGCTGACTCCTCTTCTGAACTTGCTAACTGCATGCCTCCCCCCCCACCCAGTCCCTTTGCAAACGACTTTCTACTCATGCTCATCACTAAACTGTCCAAACCCCTTATGCAAGAGTTAACCAGCATCTTCACTCTTTCATCCCTCACGCTGGTAAACTCTGGAACAATCTTCCTTCATCTGTATTTCCTCCTGCCTACGACTTGAACTCTCTCAAGAGGAGGTTATCAGGACATCTCTCCTCCCGTATTTGACCTTGCTTTTGGACACCTCTTTTGTTTCTTTTTTAGGAGCAGCGAGTTTGTTTTCTTTTTTTGTGTGCCCTTGAGCTGCCTCCTTTGGTGTAAAAAAAAAAAAAAAAACACGCGCACTCCCGACCCCCTCTCTCTCCCCTTCCCCCTTCTCCCCTCTCTCTCCCCTTTCTCTCTCTCTCTCTCTCTCTCTCTCTCTCTCTCTCTCTCTCTCTCTCTCTCTCTCTCTCTCTCTCTCTCTATCTCTCTATCTCTCTCTCTCTATCTCTCTCTCTCTCTCTCTCTCTCTCTCTCTCTCTCTCTCTCTCTCTCTCTCTCTCTCTCTCTCTCTCTCTCTCTCTCTCTCTCTCTCTCTCTGCAGGCATCTCTCTCAAAGGTACAACAACGTAATGGATCTTCATTTCTTTCCTCCGGTACGTTCCGCAGCCTCGGGTCGCCGGGTGCAGTCCTTGGGCAGGCCGTGTGTGTGTATTTGTGCTGGAGATTACTGCAGGGCGGAACGTGAGTGTGTCTTGGTATGTTGTGTGAGGGCTGCTCCTGGCTTCATCTGGGTGTTGGATTATGGTAAGGTTAGATAGATAGATTGATGAATAGATACAAAGCTGGTTAAGAATGATGGGTAATATAGACAGATATATAAGTAATTAGATATAGATGGAGAGCCAGATAGATGAAAGATAAGTAGACAGAGATTGCGTGAAATAT
>NC_066557.1:2228893-2281393 GCF_024679095.1 Eriocheir sinensis
CTCGGTGGTCAGAAAAATGGCAGATGTCCTTCAACACTGCCAAATGTAAAGTAATGTACATTTGATCCAGAAACAGCAACTAATATACCATGTGGAGAACCACTACATGTTGTGCAGGTAAGAGGAAAGAGAGACCTGTATTTAATGCAGTGACTTGAAACAACAAACAATGCAAGTCCGCTTGCAAGAGCTTAACATAAATGCTTTGCCCATATCGAGGAAATTTCTGAACAAGACGCTGGAGTTATGTTATCCCTGCACAATCTGAAAAGGCCCCACCTTGAATATTAACGTGCAACTTGGTTCTAATTACAGGAAAGACATTGAATACCGAGAGAGCACAGTGCCGCGCCAATGAAGATGAGTTACCTTCACCACTGAGGACGAAGTCTCATGAAGAAATAATTGAGCGACTCAACCTCTTCACGTTGGAAAAGAGACGTGCCTGCGGGGAGACATGATACAAGTCTTTAAGTACCTGGAACAAGCTAAACGTTGATCACCCCAAACCTCTACGCTACAAACCAACCTGAGAACAAGAAACAATTTGAAAAAACAGTTCACAATAAGGATGCAATACCGACATCGGCAGGAGCTATTTCTCGAATAGAGTTAGCTCACACTGGAACAGCCTTTCCTGCTGAAGTGGTTAGCGAGTGAGACCATCAACCTCTTCAAGAAACGCATTGATCAGCCACTTTGCTGCATCGGGAGTGAACTGAACGCCCTTGAGTAGATGGGCTAACAAGCGCTTTAATCCTTCCTGCAAGCCACCCTATGGCAAAACGGACTTCTGATTGAATCACTGAAACGCAGGGTGAGCTCAGTAATGAGCCAACAGGCTTTCATGCCTGCTAGTCCATGTTTCGCATGCTTTCCCTCTTCTAGCGATGTTTTTACTTTAAGATCTCACTATTGTCTATCTGCCTGGCCTTTCTCCTCTCTTCCCATACTCTTCTCTGTCCCTCTTCCCTCTCTCCTCTTTGAGTTTACGATCTCCACCTTCTACCCTTCTTCCTTCCTTTCTATGCCTCGCTGTACGTTCTGTTCCTTCTTGCCTTCCTCCTCTTCACTTTATTATTTCCACTTTTTTTCTAGCTTCCTCCTTCCCATCCTTCAGGTACGTTCTGTTATTTCTCCAGCGACACTTTCAGTTTACGGTCCCCACCCTATCTTCCTCCTTCCTCCTCAGTCTCTTCTTCCTTCTTTCCATCCCTCTCGCTCCACACCTTTCAACACTCACGCATCAGTATCACCAGCTACGACGAGACATCTTTTTTACCCTTTTTACTTCCTCCTTCCTAGGTGATCCTATTTTGCTTGCTTACGATCCCACTTTTTTATCTTCTCTCCTTATTCTTCCCATGCTCGCTTCCACACCACCACTCAGCATCATCACTGGAACAGGAAGGAGACAAGTTCTTTACCCCTATACTTCACGTCTCCTACCCTAGTGTCCTTATTTTGCTTGCTTTACGATCCCACTCTTTCCTATCTTCCTCCTCCTCCTCCTCCTTCTTCTCTTCCTATGCATGCTCGCTTCCACACTGCCAGCATCACACCAGCTACTAAGGAGACATGTTTCACTACCCATTTACCACCCTCTCCAGTGTTCCTACTTTGTTGCTTGCCATCTTGTGGCTCTTCCTCTTTTACGAGACTGTTGACATTATTTTGTTATTTTCTGTCTTCTTCCTCTCCCTTTCCTTTCCTTTCCTTCAGTCTACCTTTCCTTCCCTTCCTTTCCTTTCCTTTCCTTTCCTTCAGTCTTCCTTTCCTTTCCTTTCCTTCAGTCTACCTTTCCTTTCCTTTCCTTCAGTCTTCCTTTCCTTTCCTTTCCTTCCCTCTTCAGTCTACCTTTCCTTTCCTTTCTTTCCTTCCTCCTTCCACTTCCCTCTCCTTTCCTTTTTCCCTTTCCTTCAGTCCTTTCCTTTCCTTTCCTTTTCTTCCAGTCTACATTTCCTTTCTTTTCTTCTTTCCTTCAGTCTTCCATTCCTTTCCTTTCCTTCAGCCTCACCTTTTCTTTCTTTCCTTTGCTTCCTTCCACTGCCTTTCCTTTCCTTTTCCTTCAGTCACATTGCATTTCTTTTCTTTCTCCTTCCTCTCCTGTCCTTCCCTTTCCTTCAGTCTATATTTCCTTCCTTTCCTTTCCTTTCCTTCAGTCCAAGATAGTTGAAGAGCTTGGTAAAGGGAAGGAAAGAGGAAAGGAAGGTAGAGCGAAAATAACGGAGATGAAAATTTTGTAGTCTTAAGAAGAAAAATAGTCACAGGACCACAAGCTTAGCGTAAACACGACAGAAAAAAGAAGGAAAAGGCAAGATAGAAAAGATAAAGAAGGAAAGAAAGAAACAGAAACACTTGGAACGAGTATCTTCATAGCGCCTTCCACCCCTCAACAACCTTTCCTATTGACATCCCTATTCACACCATCTTTACTTCCTGTCTTCCCTTCCTTCCCTCCTTTCCTTCTTATTCACCACTGCCCACTCTTTCAAAACAAGACAAGTCCACTTCAATCTCCTCTTAACCAGAGTCTTCGTGTCATCCCTCAATTCTTCCACAAACACTGCCATGACAAACCAATTGACATCATCTTATATCTTGTATCTTCTTCCCTGTCTTCCTTCTTTTTCTCTCCCCTTCTCCCTTTTCCTCACCTGCTGTATCAAGAGACAAGAAGTCTGACTCCACTCACCTTAACTAGTCTTATTACCACTAATTTCCTCACCCCTCAACAAGCACCAATACTAACACCCTATTCACATCATCCTTATTTTCTACCTTCCTTCCTTTCTTCCTTTCTTTTATCTGCCACAAGAGACAAGTCCACTCCACTCACCTTATCCAGCATCACCCTTACCCTCTTCACAAACACTAATACTAACATCCTATTCACATCATCTTTATTTTCTATCTTCCTCTCCATTCTTTCCTTCACCTGCCACAAGAGACCACTCCACTCCAATCCACCGGCGCCCTCACCCACTCCACGACCAATACCGCAGACAACTCCCATCTCCGCAATTGCCATCTTCTGCCGACTCGCATGCATCGTCGACCGCCAACACAACACAACACAACACCGCCACTCAGGTATTGCCACAACCTCACCACGCACCATTCTTTCTTCCCACCACCACCACGAGAAAGATTTTGAACTGGCAAGCCCCACCGTCATCTTAGATGCACTAACCAGTAAGGGAATTCGAGGCCATTTACTTCGGTGGATCCGCAGCTTCCTCTCCGATCGTCGAGCTTGCGTCCAGTTTCAGGGTCATGTATCTGCTCCCCGCCCTCACCACCTAGGCACGCCTCAAGGAAGCATTTTGAGTCCCTTCCTATTCAACATCCTCCTGGAAGGACTCTTTTCTGTTTCATATGGACGCAATGTTCGTTTGCTGTCCTATGCAGATGATCTCGCCCTGGTTATCCCTCGCCATCACTGCTACGACCTCGCGTCAACCGCCCTTACCCTTCTACATCGCCGCTGCACCGAACTTGGCCTCAAGATCAATTCTGATAGGAGCAAGTACATGACTTTTGGGTTTCCCCCACTTCCGAGGCCACTGTTCTTGGATAACTCTGCCATAGAATCAGTTAACACATACCAGTACCCGGGAGTCTGGTTAGATCGTTCCCTCAGCTTTAGACCCCACGTCAGGTACTTGAGGGAACGTGCCACTGCCCGCATCAAAATTCTTAGAACCATCTCCTGCCAAGGAAAGGGCGCATCTTCCAAAATCAAAAGAACATTTTATATTGCTGCTATCCGCTCGCTTGTTGACTATTGTGCCCCATGCCTACCACGGCTCCCCAACTCCCTTGTCTCCTCGCTCGAAGTGCTACAAAATGAGGCCATGCGCATCATCCTCCGAGCCCCAAGATAGACACAGCTCTCCACCCTTAGAGCAGAGTGTGGCGTTCCATCACTCCACCGTCGTATTAAAGCAAGGATCTCCGTGACAGCCGCCCAGTTCATCCGCAGACACCCTACCGAGCCTGTCACAACACAGATACAACAAGCCTTCCAGCAACCCCCCAATTCTGCTTCACGTAGCTGGATCCACGCCATAGTCAACGCTGCCCGTCACCTCGGCATTAGTGATGCCGTCAGAGGAGGCCCAGACCTCCCCAACCCAACCTATTCGCCACCCGCTCCTTGAGCCCCTCCACTTTGTGAGTACATCCTGCCACGCAGCCGTCGCCCAAGGGTAGCATTCGCAGTCCTTCTCCACCAAGAGAGCCTTGAGCAGACTGCCAGCCTCTCCACCTCTCATTCCTTACACTATTACACTGATGGTTCAGTAGATGAGAAGGGTGCTGCTGGAGCTGCGTTTGTGTGCGGCAGCCACACGCATGCCTTCAGGCTCAGCACGGGCACGTCCATCTTCCAGGCTGAGCTCATAGCAATTCACCAAGCCCTTCGGCACGCCAACAACACGCATGACACCACTATTGTGCTGCACAGCGACTCACTCTCTGCCTTGAAAGCACTCAGACAAACAAACTTTGCAGATAACGTGCATCTCCTTACCTCCATCCAAAAAGAGATGCACACACTCAGCATGGCGAACAACACTATCAAGCTACACTGGGTGTCTGGCCATGTGGGCATCTTGGGCAACGAGAGAGCCGCTCGTAGTGCAACGCAGCGCACAGATCCAGATATCACCACTCATCTCAGTCTGGCTCAGATAAAATCTCAGGTCAATGCAGCAGCCTTTCGGTCCATCTCACTTGACTTGAGGGATCACGTTGCCACATGCTCTCGTTCGGCCACTTACTACACAACAGCCACCAAACAAGAGCCTTTAGTCCTCCCTCTCAAGACAGCTCCGCACCTTGTCCACCACCTACACAGGCTGCGGCTCGGATTTCTGTGTGCATCACAAATTTATGACCCCCCTGAACCTTGTGAGCACTGCCTTGAGGAGGACCATGAACCTTTTCTCCACTATATGGTCCGATGCCCAGTCACGCAGCATCTCCGCAATTACCCTCAAGACCAAAATGCATCAGATACAGAAAAAGCTGCAGCAGTCGTCGCCTCGTCGAGGACTGAGTCACTTCTTGCCCTCTGCAAAAATTATCCTCCACCGCGCTGAGTTCCCATAATTTACTGCTCTTCACTGACGGGCTCATAGGTTAGCCCGTGTCTCTTTACCTCAAAAGAGGCAATATTAACAACAACAACCACCACCACCGCCACCATCACCACCATCCGCATCCCTTCCTCTCAAACACAACGGACATCCTCCTCCTCACATCCTCCTTCTCCTCTTTCAATATGTGCGGGTAAGAATATCGGTTTCGGATTTCAACAATAACGAAGAAACCATCCCTCCCTTCCCTTCTTTCTCACTTTCTCCAATACATCATCTCGGAAAACAACAGCGGGCTCAGACACCACAAGACGGTATACGCTCTCACGGAAACTAATCTAAATCGGTCCCAGATAAAACTAGAATCGGGAGTTATCTTAATATTTGAAAACAATCCCTTCGCTTACCTTACTTCCCTTTCCCTTATCAATACATCATCTAGAAAAACAACAGCGGGCTCAGACACCACAAGACGGTATATACGCTATCACGGAAACTAATCTAAATCGATCCCAGATAAAACTAGAATTGGGAGCTTGCTTAATACTTGAAAACCATCCCTTCCCTTCCCTTACTTCCCTCTCCTTTACCAATACATCATCTAGAAAAACAACAGCGGGCTCAGACACCACAAGACCGCTCTCACGGAAACTAATCTAAATCGGTCTCAGATAAAACTTCAATCACAACTTTTCTCAATATATACTTCAACTGCGTGATGTGAAAAGGTTAAAGTTCACGATCTGGGTTACTGTATATATATTAGCTTTGAGAGTTTGTTTAAATTGATATTGGTCTTATATATTCATGCGGCATTGAGTATTGGTAAGGGTGTGTGTGTGTGTGTGTGTGTGTGTGTGTGTGTGTGTGTGTTGTTTTGCTAATATGGTTGCAAGTCTGATTTGTTTTCTCTTCATTAAAATCTACTTCGTCAGCCTCCGTAAGTATTGTTTTGTGCGTGTGTGTGTGTGTGTGTGACTATTTTGTTTGCTAGTCTCTATGCAACTCTGATTTGTTCTTCAATTAATCTGTTTGTATCTTTGAATCTGCTTCGCCAACCTCCCAAACCCTCTATCATACGGTAAGAGGTTGGTGTTGATTTGTGCTCTAAATAAATTATAGCAATACCAAAGTCAGGACAACCAGGAATATCGACACCCATCCTTAGTAGCCTGCCATGTAAAGCAAAGGTGGAAGGCGATTCACTGCTCCTTTGAGATAAAAAATATGGATAAAAGAACATGTAATCAAAGACTCCGGCTCTTCAGAAGGCAGCTAATGAGGCGGGACACATAAACAGGAGTAGAGCGGGATAAAGAGAATATATAAAGCAAATAAAACAAGGCGGAAGGAAAAAAATAGATAATGAGACGTTTAATGACTGACTGACAAAGAGAACGGGAATGAACCTGAATAGAAATGAGAGGACGTGACAGCGGCAGGAAGGTGGATATATACAAGACCCAGCGAGTAAAAATAAAGTGTCTGCGAGTGTGAATTATACGCCTCATTACCTGACAACTTAACTAAATGACCTGCGCAAGGGTTATACATACTAATATTATATGAGGCATTCTTAAGGCCGATAAATCTAAAGCCCTTATTCTCAGAGGCTTTCGGGTCTCATAACTAATATTTCCCAAGGCCATACTGGAGATTAGTCGGGTTCTCATGAGTGTTTTTTCGAGTCCATGCTGCAGAAGTCTTGCCAAACTGTTACTAGGCTATTAAAACTGCCCATGGAAGTACTAACACAACCTTTATGAAAGTCTTAACTATTTCCAAAGGCCACAAAGGAGGTTAGTCGGGTTCCTATGAGTTTTTTCGAGTTCACGGTGCAGAAGCCTTGCCAAACTACTACTAGGCTATTAAAACTACCCATGGAATTACTAGCACAACCTCAACAAAAGCCTTATCAAATGTGAGTCTAAGAAATTATTAGGAATATAAACCTGAGATCATAGCATTAGAAACAAGAATGATACGAATGAAATATTATAGAAACTAATACGGACAATTATGGAAATTAGGAGACAATACGGTATTGAATAGTGAAGGAATTGCAAGGTGGAATACGCCCCGTAATGAACACCACTGAGTGAAGGGAACCGAACCCGGTCCTTCAGAGTATAGGTCGGGGCAGCATACCAAGTGCGCCACCGATAAGCTAAAAGGTTACCACGCCAGACTCCACTTCTGCGACCTATGGGCACTCAGTGGTGTTCATTATGGATTTTTTTACTGTGTCAATGCAGTTTCCCACGTGCAAAGGCGGAGTACTTTAACATGACAACATAAGAAACACGAGGATTTTTGGAAGAGGCTAGTCGATAGCTCTATACAAGGCACCTCCTGTACCTAACCCAACCTAACTTCACTACCAATGAATTTATGTAATCTTTTATCTTATTACTGTTCATCTTAATACCGCCATTTCTTCTTTTTTTCTATCTATCTTTCCATCTATCAATCAATCAATCAATCAATCAATGTATCAATCTATCTATCTATGAGGACTGATACCTTTTAGGTATCAGTCCTCATTGCCAGGTGTTCTAATGTAAATGTATGAAATTCAATAATATGAAAGTTATGTATGCTCATGGCAATAAATTATTATTATTATTATTATTATTATTATTATTATTATTATTATTATTATTATTATTACTATTATCTATTATATTTCTACTTCTAATCTATTCTATCATTTATTCGCTATCCTATTTACCTTTTATCGCCTCTTCACTAGATAATCTTAAACGTCTTTCCTCCATTTCGTGTTTTTCTTCGTTTCTTAACAAGGTCGTTCACGTGTCACTGAAATTATATGAAAAACTACGGAGAGGCGGCGACGCGTCCTCCCCCGCGGCGGCGACAGCTCCACGACGGTCCCGCCCCCCCCGGGCCGCGGCGGGGCGAGGGTCAAATTTCACGCTGGTTCTTGAGAATGTTTTTATGAATGTTTATGTGCCAGAAATTAATGAAGAATATGAAGTTAAAGTTATGATCATACTTTAATCACTAATTTCAACAGATGTAGCTTTTTTGTAGTTCCATTAGTAAACAAAAAAATAATGTTGATTAATTAAATAGATAGATAGATAGATAGATAGATAGAGATAAATTTGTTTCCAGAGCTTATTAAAATGGGTGAGGTTAAAGTTATTATTCTACTTTAATCACTAGTAATTTCAACAGATACATCCATTTTGGGGTACTTCCTTCATTTAACGCAAACAGCTATACTTATAAAACAATGTCATACTTTCAACCAAAAACAATGCCCTGTTTTACACTAACCTGCGCTTCGTTGTGCCTTGCCATATTACTCTTTACATCATTTCTTACGTGACTGTTCTTACATAATTATAATGGATTGGGTGTGTAAGAATGTTATAATAAGGCTTTGGTAGAGGTTGTATTAGTAGTATTTCCATGTGTAGTTTCTTTAGCCTACATAGTGATAGTTTGACAAGGCTTCTGCACCATGAACGTGAAAAACACTCACGAGAACCCGATTAATCTCCTTTGTGACCTTCAGAAATGTTTGTTGTGAGAGCCGAAAGCGTCTGAGAACAAGGGACTACGATTAAAACATTATGAATAGGGAAATGAAAGAAGACAAAATATGGAACCGTGGCAGGATTGAGTACAGAAGAGGAATCACCAGGGACACATGGATGCAAGGTTAAAGGGCGATACTAGTGACGGTAAAAGTGAAGGAGGAGAAGAACAGACGGTCGGTACATCATTAATAATACTGCCTTGATAACATGGTCTCCTCAACGCGGTTCAGCCTTGGCACATCAACGACACAGAAACACAGAGCTCTCATGGACACCACTTTCTTGTCTTTTCCATATATTTTGCTTGCTTTCTCCCTTTCTTTCTCTCTTCATGCATTCACTCTTACCTTCATCCCTCCCTTCCTTCCTTCCGTCCTTAAATTCTTCCTTCCTTCCTATCTCCCTTTCTTTCTTTTTCTTTTCTTTCTTACTCGTTTTCTATCTATCTTTCTTTCTTTATCCATCCATCCATTCATCCTTCCTTCCTTTCTTTCTTTCTATCTTTCTTTCTTTCTTTCTTTCTTTCTTTCTTCCTTCCTTTTTTTCTTCATTCATTCATTCTTACCTTCCTTCCATCCTTCTTCCTTCCTTCTTTCCTTCATCACACACGTCAACTCACCTGCAAAATGAAAAAGAGAGAAACAAAATTACCAAAACGTTAAAAAAATAAACAAAATACATATAAAAATACCTTCCGAGACCCATTTCGTAAGTATTGTATCATTATTTATCTGGGTCGCCATTTAAACTCATCCTGTTATAAAATTGCATTGTCTCTCAGTTTCTTCCTCTGCCTCCATTTTAATAAGTGTTGAGGGTTCCCTGACATGCCGTAGTAAAGACACGTCCCCTTGATTCAAACAGGTGTTCCCGTTATCTATATGTGTTACACTCACAGCAACCTTCACTACCTCGCTACCCTCACCACCAAGATATAGAAGTACACGGTCTCTATAACCATTTGCCGAAGTAGCCTAGACACGAGTTCCCTTAACTTCCAATAGGTGTTCACTTTTCTCTATGTGTTACAGTCCCCGCCACCACCTCAGCCTTCACTACCTTGCTACCCCCGCCACAAAGATACAGAGAGGGTACACGGTCTCCTCTCTCTGTACCTTGCTCCCCGCCACAGCCTCCCTCGACACGCTGTCTGTCTACCTGCATCTGACCGACAACAGAGAACGAAAATATTCGGACACCCCAATCTACAGAGCAATTTCTAGACGTCACACAGCCACTGCATTGTACTGTTACTGTGTGCGTTTCTACGTAGGTTCCTATTCTCAGCCGCTTTCGGCTCTCACAACAACGATTTTCAAAGGCCACAAAGGAGATTAGTCGAGTTCTCGTGAGTGTTTTTCATATTCCTTGTACAGAAGCCTTGTTAAACTACCACTAGGCTCATAAAACTACCCGTGAAATACTAACACAACCTCCAAGAAAGGCTTATCAAATGTGTGTGTGTAAGCCCCGAATTGCTTGAGAACGTGGGCATAAAACATTCATCTAAAAATGTGTGGGGGACTAAGGCACATATTCTCAAACATTTCGGGGCTTACACACCCACTTTTGATAGGGCTGTCGTAAGTGGAGGTTGTGTTAGTCTTTCCTTGGGTAATTTTATGAGCCAAGTGATAGTTTGACAAGGCTTCTGCACCATGAACGTGAAAAACACTCCTGAAAACCTGCATAACCTCCTTCATGGCCTTTGAAAATACCTGTGCGACAGCCAAAAGAGTCTGAGAGAATAGGAGACCTAGCAAACCTCATCAGTAGACCTAAAAAATGCAAAAAATACAAAAATATAATAAACGGAGCCCACCACGTCTCATTTCCATATAAATTCAATCCACACAATCATTAAACGGCGATAATTCCACTCGTATATCCGATTAGTTTAGTGCGGCTCATTCATATGGAAGCCGGACAGACCGAGGCAATGTTTATGACGGCGGCGGCGGCGGTGGGGACGATGAGGGGGCTGGGGCAGGTGGGCGACGGAGGAGGAGGAGGAAGAGGAGATGGAGCGGGAGAAGGAGGAATATCAGTGGAATAAGGATGGAGGTGATGGAGAAGAAAGGAAACAGAGAAGGTGGAAGAGAAGGAAGAGATGGAGGATAAGAGGAGGAGGAGGAGGAGGAGGAGGAGGAATACATAGGAAAAACAGACACCAGAAAACCTGTCGGTCTATGACACATATGAAAAAGGGTCAGTAAACATTGTATATAGTTGATTCTTAAACCATAAAAGCTAGTATTTAATTGGACTCCTCACTATGGGTGAGATGTAGTTTCAGGGGTAACAGGTAGAGATTCGATCCTCGTTTACCTTCGGTACGGGTGTACTCTCCAGTACCCTGTTATCCTTACTGTTCCCACACCTCACTCATCAGATGTATGTTGCGTACATTAAGTTTTTTCTTTATTCTGTTGTTAACTTACGCTACTTGTAATCTAAGCTGTGGGGGAAAATAACATGACTTCAGGTTGTAGTCGTGCTGCAGTGTGCCTGGAACATACGAAAAAGGGAGGAGGAGGAGGAGGAGGAGGAGGAGGAGAAGGAGAAACATGGAAACATGGAAACATGGACTAGCAGGCAGCAGAAAGCCTGTTGGCTCATTACTAGGCTGCCTGCGTTCAGTGATTTAATCAATCCGTTTGCCATAGGAGTGGCTTGCAGGGAAGGATTAAAGCACTTGTGTACCTACTCTTGGGAACGTTCAGTTCACACCCGTTGCAGCAAAGTGGCGATCAATGCGTTTCTTGAAGGAGTTGATGGTCTCTGCGCTAACCACTTCTGAAGGAAGGCTGTTCCAGTGGCGAACAACTCTATTTGAGAAATAACTCCTGCCGATGTCGGTATTGCATCGCTTTGCTTGAATTGTTTTTCCGTTGTTTCTTGTTCTCAGGTTAGTTTAGTTTAATTTAGTTTAGTTTGGAGAAGGAGAAGGAGGAGGAGGAGGAGGAGGAGGAGGAGGAGGAGGAGGAGGAGGAGGAGGAGGAGGAGGAGGACCTGTGAAATAAAGGAGATAAGAAGAAAATAAAAGTACAGGAGAAAGAACAGGAAAGGAAAGAAGAGGAGAAGGAAGATCAGTGGGAGGAAGATGGAAAAAGACAAAATTATAAGAGGCGGAGGAGGAGGGGGAGGAAACATGGACGAGCAGGCAGCAGAAAGCCTGTTGGCTCATTAGAAGGCTGCCTGCTTTCAGTGATTTAATCAATCCGTCAGCCACGGGAGTGGCTTGCGGGAAGGATTAAAGCACTTGTGTACCTATATATTCAGTTCACTCCCGATGCAGCAAAGTGGCGATCAATGCGTTTCTTGAAGGAGTTGATTGTCTCTGCGCTAACCACTTCTGCAGGAAGGCTGTTCCAATGGCGAACAACTCTATTCGAGAAATAACTCCTGCCGATGTCGGTACTGCTTTGCTTGAATTGCTTTTCTATTGTTTCTTGTCCTCGGGTTAGTTTGTACCGTGAGGAGTTGGAGTGATCAACATTGCTGAACTTTTGCTAAGGAGGAGGAGGAACAAAAGGAAGAATTAGGACCAGAAAGAGAAAAAAAATGAGAAAAATCGAAGTGTGTAGCGGCGGGCGACGGACGGCACTCGTGGGAACGGCGGCCCGCACCCCAGCCCTGCCTGCACCGTGACCAGCGGACTACCTGACCCGCTACAGGAAGGGCAGCCGAGGGACGATGATGATGACGAGTGCTTTCCTGCTGTATCCTCGTCCTCGTCCTCCTCCTTCTCCTCCTGTCCTGTGTTGTGTTGTGTTGTGCTGTGTTGTGACGATGATGACGAGTGTTTTCCCGCTGCATCCTCCTCGTCCTCCTCCTCCTGCCTGTGTTGTGCTATGCTTTGTTGTGTTGTGCTGTGTTGTGTTGTGCCTACATATCGGACACTATCACCATCACCATCCTCGTCACCATCACAAATCACCACCATCATCAAAACAGTCAAAACATTCTAGTCTTTTGATTTCTGTTTTGCGACGAAAGTTACCCAAAACAAACAAATACTGCTGTTGGTAAAATAGTCAATACCTTTCAATCTTCTTATTTATTTTTTGTTGTGTGGGGAAAATCACACACAAAAAAATGCTGCTGCTGGTAAAATAGTTCATACATTTTAATCTTTATATTCTTTTTGTGTGGGGGGAAAATTACCGCGGAACGAGACCTTGATGTTGTTGTTGCTGTTGTTATAGTAACAAACAGTGTTGCCAAATATATACTAAAGACCACAGAATAAGGGCAAAAATCTATAATCCTGTCAGTAGAGAAATGTTAACGTGCGCGACATTCAACCACATAACCCAACATAACATAGCGTAGCATAATATAATACAGCATAAAATGAGATAACCTAACCTATCCTAATCTAACATAACGTAAGATAACCTAACCTAACATAACATAGCATAACATAACATACCAACATAACATAACACAACATAGCATACATACCAACGCCGCAACGCCACATTACTTATATACTTCCAGCACCTTTTTGACAGCCTCGAATTTACCCCACCACCACCACCACCACCACCACCACCCCCACCCCCACCACCATTATTACCTTCACCTCCATCACCCCAATACAGTCCGTTCACCCAGTACAAGTAATAGGTCAACGCCACCACCACCACTACCACCACCACCACCACCACTACTACTACTACTACTACTACTACTCCACTTCGTATAATTGGCGCAAATAACATCACATCACCAAAAGCATCACCATCACCACAACTACAATCATCATCACCACCACCACTACAATCACTATCACCACCACCATCACCACTTACCTTCCCGCATCACCATCGCTCCACCACCACCACCACCACCATCACCATCACCACCACCACCACCACCATCACCACCACCACCATCCTCTTCTCCAACACAGAGAGAAAATTGGGAGGATAAATTCATTGCTTTTCCTCCTCCTCCTCCTCCTCCTTTCCCTCCTCCTCTTCCTATTATTCCTCTTATTCCACCCTTCCATTATTGCCTGCCTCGCATTCTCTCTCTCTCTCTCTCTCTCTCTCTCTCTCTCTCTCTCTCTCTCTCTCTCCCTCTCTTTCCCTCTCCCCCTCTCTTTCCCTCTCCCCTCTCTTCCTCCCCCCTCTCTCTCTCTCTCTCTTTATCTATCTCTCTCTCTCTCTCTCTCTCTCTCTCTCTCTCTCTCTCTCTCTCTCTCTCTCTCTCTCTCTCTCTCTCTCTCTCTCTCTCTCTCTCTCTCTCTCCTTTTATCTCGCTGTCTTTATTCCATTTCCAACTCTATTATCTCTACAACTCTATTACACACCCGGCGCCTTTATCTTCCTAAATTTACTTACAGGACATGAAAAGCGCCCGTGCATCTATGTTTCCCTGGTGCTGGGTTGCTATTTATATTTTATTTTCATCGACACAAAACATGGAGTGGTATTACGTGTTTTTTTTTCTTCATAATTCTCATTTTTTGACAGTTTTTTTTGTCGTGTGTTTTTTAAGTTTTTTGAGGGAGCACGTTTGTTTTCTTTTTTTTCTTTTTTTTTGTCATCGCGTTTCTTTTGTGATGCTTTGGTCGTTTTTTTGTTTTTGTTTTGTTTTTGTTTTCTCGTGTTCTCTGTCATGTTTTTTTGGTGTGCGTTTTCGCGTTTTTTTTTTTTTTTTTTTTCCCATTATATATTTTTGGTCATCGCGTTTCTTTTGTGGTGTTTTGGTCGCTTTTTTCCTCTTTCGTCATAATATATTTTCATCGTCCTTTTTTCTCTGTTTATCCGTCGCCCGAGTCATCGATAATTACTGCATTAGCTTCATCACCATCAGCCAGTCACATCATCCTGCTATACATCCGCTCTTTGTCATCACGCTATTTTTTTTTTTTTTTTCGGTAGAGCAGTGGCGCAGTGGTTACCGTCCCTGACTACGAATATGCGGGCCTGGGTTCGAGTCCCGGCCTGGGCAGTCGGCGTGCAGCCCACCCAGCTGTTCGTCCTTCCTTTCGGGCTGGTGGATAAATGGATACCTGGGGAAACCTGGGGAAGGTAAACTGTGGTAACCCGTATGTCACGCTGGCCCTGCATTGTCGCCACATCCCTTAAATAATCATCCCTTTCCACCCGTGTTTTCAGTATTACCAGATCACTTTCATATACACACCTCTCTGCCCTCAACATGCTTCCACTATTGCCACATCTCTCCCTCCATCATCCCACTTCCCCATCATCTCCATGTTCTCTCCCAACACAGGCTCAAAGGGACAATGGAACGGAGATGAGCACAGCCGCCACGCGCATTTATTACGTATCCTCCCAACTATACAGCCTTTATCTTATGCATTTTCTTATTACATATGGTAAAGAAAACAAACAAAGAGCGAAAAATAAAATATAAGAAGCCCATCAGGAAAATAACAGGAGGCCAAAAAAGGTATTGCCACTTTAGGCTGTCATGGCAATTTCTCCTTCACTCGACACCAGATATATGGTAGCTGAGGAAGGCGTCTATGGAAGGGGGGGAAGGAGGAGGAGGAGGGGAAGGAGGAGGAGGAGGAGGAGGAAACTGCGGTGGTGATGGAGGTAGTGATGTAATATTGATGACATGATGAGAAAGAATGATATGAAGGGAACGATGAGACGATAGTGGAAACATAGTAAGGACAAGAAAGGAGGTAAAGAGAGGTGAGGGGAGGAGGAAAAGACGATTAATTAAGGGAATGATGTGGTAAGAGTGGAAGGCGAGAGAGTGTGGATGTGGAAGTGATGTGGTAATACTGTGGTTAGTGTTGCTGTTGTTGTTGCTGATGGTGGTAGTAGTGGTGGTGATGGTTATGATGGAGGTGGTGATGGTGGTGATGGTGATGGTATTAGTGGTGATGCTGCTGGTGGTGGTTGTGGTGATAATGCTGGTGGTGGTCGTGGTAGTGGTTATGGTGGTGATGTTAGTGGTGTTGGTTAAAGTAAATTTACACACACACACACACACACACACACACACACACACACACACACACACACACACACACAAAGCTCCTTCGCACGGCCGCACACACACGTCGAAACAGATCAGGCAGGAGAAGGAGGATCAGGAGCCCTAATCACCCAGACAGACCAGAGACCGACCACTGTGCCGGGCAAACTAACAAGTGATTTACAGGACGTTGGCAGAGTGTGGACCAGTGGGAGACGGTACAGAGGTGGGGAATTTTTTACAGCAAAGGAAGCCACTTAAGGGGGAAAAAAAGCACTGCTCGTATAAAAATGAATAAAAATGACCAAAAAACAATAGACAAAGGAACATGAGTGGAGGAAATGGCTTATATGGTAAACATTTCGGGGCTTACACACACACACACACACACACACACACACACACACACACACACACACACACACACACACACACACACACACACATTTGATAAGGCTTTCCGAGTTTTTAAAAATATTTACATGGGTTGAAGTTTTATGAGCCTAGCAATAGTCTTACAAAGTGTCTACACCATGAACGTGAAAGAAAAAAACACTCATGAGAAAGCATTCGTAGAGGTTGTGTTAGTATTTCCATGGATAGTTTTACGAGCCTAGCGATAGTCTGACAAGGCTCCTCCATCACAAGAACCCGACTAACCTCCTTTGTGACCTTTGGAAATAGATGTTGAGAGAGAAGCATTGGAGAACACGAACCGAAGGAATATAAGCTGACAAAGGGGTATTACATGCAGATAAAAGACATGGCTGATGAGGAACGTGAGACTTTTAAGTGACTGTGGACGTGAGTGAGCAGAGGGTGAAGGAGGAACAAGGACTTTAAAAATAGGGACAGTTACTGATGACTGGGCAATGGCTGACGAAGGGACGGACGGAATGCAAGTGAGGAGGAGTAGGAGGAGGAGGAGGAGGAGGAGGAGGTAATGTCATTTTAAAAGGTGAAAGGGAAAGAGTACAGACAAAGGGGACGAGAAGGAGACAGAGAAGTGTGTGTGTGTGTGTGTGTGTGTGTGTGTGTGTGTGTGTGTGTGTGTGTGTGTGTGTGTGTGTGTGTATTCTATAGGACTTGAGAGTAACGCCAAAGAATAAGTAAACTCCTACGGCACATTGCTATAAAAGAATTGCCAAAGGAAGTATATACATAGAGAAGGAGAAAGGAGACTAGAAAAGAAGAGACAGTATACAGGAGGGGGCAGGGAGGTGTGTGGGTCTGAATATAGCGTCGAGAATATTCCCAACCTTCTCTCCCCTCCTTCTTTCTTCTTCCTTCTCTTCCTTCTCTCTCTCTCATTCCGCGCAGCTGCCTCATTCCGCTCTCAGCTGCCTTGACTCGCCTCTCAGCTGCCTTGCTGAACAGAGGTGTCTCGCTCTTCGCTCCTACCAGGTGTCGCAGTCAGGTCACGATGCCCTAAGCCAATCGTTATGCTTGCCACTCCTGCAGAAGGGAGTTCACGAAGGACTTCCTCAACAAGGAGAACGATGAGTATACTGCATGCGTGTTTCTTCTGTGAAACTGAACACAAGGTAAGTGTTAAATTAGAAGCGTTAGATAGTAAATTACAGTTTCTAGAGGGAGTGCTAGGTTCAGATGGTGCGAGTGTCGGGGAGGGAGATTTCAAGGTTGTTGAAAAGGTAGAGAGATTGGAAGATAGAGTGGGTGAGGTAGAGAAGAAGGTAGATACATTAGATTCCTTCCAGCCTGTTAGAAAAGGGGGAAAGGCTGTAGCAGTAGATGTTAGTTACAGTGGGGTCGTGACGAGAAACAGGTTTCAGGTGTTAGGAGACCAAGTTGAGAATGATCCTAGCATCGCTCTTGTCGGGGACAGCTTAGTTAGACAGCAGGACCGTGAGTTTTGTAGGAAGGGAGCGAGGCGTCGCCATGTTGTTTTCCCAGGAACCAGAATTGAGGACGTAGCTGAGAAGGTTGACGACTTAGTCGCTACTACCTCAGAGGAGACAATGTTTGTCTACGTGGTAGGAACAAACAATGTAGCGAAAGGTAGATCAGAGGAAATTGTAGACAAATATAGGAAACTTGATGGAAAACTAAAAGAAAGCAGGAGACGTTCTGTAGTGTGTGGTTTGATCCCTCGCCACGATGTTAACTGACTTAACTCCTTCATTCTCAGTAGAATGCTGGGGATAAACGAACGTGTCAGGGATTTGTGTAGTAGTAAGGGAGTCATGTTTGTGGACGTATGGGATCATTTTATTCATGACAGAAGCCTGCTTGCTAACGATGGCCTCCATCTAAATTGTGTGGCCAAGGCGAGGCTAGGCAGAGTTTTTGATGAGGAAATCTCGAAAGAGCCAAGACAGATGCAGCAGCGAGGTGAGGTAGCTTCCGGCTTAGCCGGGAGGAAACCACACCCTGATAGTGAGGTCAGGCCGCAGGTGTACAGTACTGCGCAGGATGTCAGGTCACCAGACCCACAGGTGAGTGGTACTGAGGTAGCAGTGAGATCAACAGCCACGCAGGTGGTTGGTGAGGCAGGGGTAATTGAGGATAGTCAGGTCTTACGCGCTATTCCAATTCCAGTGAAACGACAGTTGATAGATGGCGCACACTCGACGAATAAATTAAACATCTTTTATGTAAATGCCCGTACCATCATTCAGAAGCGTAGCCACTTGATAATACATGCAATTACTGAAAAACCCGACTTCATTTTGATCACGGAAACATGGCTAAATATGCGCGATAAACATCACTTAGGTGAAGTAGCTGTAAATGGTTACAATGCGTTTGCTAAGTGTCGTTTACACAAAAAAGGAGGAGGTGTAATAATATATGTGAAAAATAATTTAGAAGTCATTCAGCTAAACATTGCCGAAACAGAGGCTTATGATTCATTGTATGTACAAGCAACGATCAATAATGAAAAGTATGTTCTGGGCGTAATTTACCGACCTCCGAAATCAAATGAAGACATTGATGGAAATCTCTACGCAGAGATAGAGTTATCAGAAATAAAATGCAATAATATGGGGTGACTTCAATAAACCCTCCGTTAACTGGAATACACTTTCTGGCGAAATAGAAGGCGAGAGATTAATTAACTTTGCACAAAATTCATTTCTTAATCAAACTGTTACCATGCCGACACGCAGAAATAATATTCTTGATTTAATCTTCGCGACCGATAGTCATCTCATAACTGCCTGTGAGGTAGGCGAGCCATTTGTAAGCAGCGACCACAACATAATAAAATGTGCTTTGAATATTGAAACAAAAGCACGAGCAAACTCACTCTTAATACCTAATTATAGTAAAGCAAATTTTACGTACCTAAAAAGAGAACTGGCTTCAGTAAATTGGAATCATTTGCTCAACAACGTCAGCGTTCAAGAAATGTATAATCGTTTTACTGCACAAATCACTGCGAGTGTAAATAAATTCATTCCACTCAAGCCACGAAGGACTGATAATCAGAAACCGTTGTGGATGAATAATTACCTACAAAAAATCATCATCGAAAAAAGAAAACTCTATGAGAAATATAAACTGACACATAATCCACAGGATCATACTAATTACATCAATGTCAAGAGAGAGTGCGAAAGGAAAATCAGAAAACAGAAACGCGAATATGAGATGAAAATATCACTTGATGCCAAGAAAAATCCAAGGTTATTTTTCAGTTACATAAGAAACAAAAAAAACTGTTAAAAGTAATATCGGCCCACTACTGTTAAGTGGCAATACGATTAGTGATGATCAAGGCATGGCGTCGGTCCTAAATTCAACCTTTAGTAGCGTATTTACAAAAGAAAACATGACATCGATTCCAGCCCCGAAGAAAATTTTTCAAGGCCCTGAAGAACATAAGCTTGCATTGACCGAAATTGATATCAGCGAAGTGCGTGCGTACCTGCAGAAAATAGATCCAAATAAATCTCCGGGCCCCGATAATTTATCCTCGCGTGTTAAGAGAATGTAGTCAACAGCTAGAATTACCCATAACATTAATATTCAACAAGTCATTAGCACAGGCCAGTGTGCCTCTCGAGTGGAAAAAGGCCAATATTACCCCGATCTTTAAAAAAGGAGACAAAAAACAAGCCAGTAATTATCGTCCTATCAGCCTTACGTCTGTCCTAATTAAACTATTCGAAAAAATAATCAGGGATAAAATGATCACTTTCCTTGAAACAAATGATTTGATAACTGATAGTCAGCATGGATTTCGTAGTAATCGGTCTTGCCTTACCAACCTATTAACCTTTTTCAACGATGTTTATACATGTTGGGACGCCCGAAGTCCATATGACGTAATTTACCTAGATTTTTAGAAAACGTTTGATAAAGTTCCTCACGTTAGGCTTATTTCAAAACTGCGTTCCCACGGTATTGACGACCATCTATGTGCGTGGATTCATGACTGGCTCACCAACTGAGAACAACGTGTAGTTCTTAATGGTGAAGCATCGGATTGGCAACCCGTCACCAGTGGCGTGCCCCAAGGTTCGGTCCTGGGGCCAACATTATTCATAATTTACGTGAACGACTTAGAAACTGATATCCAATCAAAAGTAGCCAAATTCGCCGACGACACCAAATTAGGAGGTACGGTAATGAACAGTCAAAGTTGCGAGAACATTCAATCAGACTTAATAAGACTTGCCGACTGGAGCGAAAAATGGCAAATGAGTTTTAATGTAGATAAATGTAAAGTAATGCACATAGGTGAAAAAAAATCCTAACTTTAAATATCAGATTCAAGGACATGAGCTCAGCGAAGTAAAACAAGAAAAAGATCTTGGTGTCATTATCAGTAACACTCTTAAAATGAGTGATCAATATTCTGCAGCGAGTAAAAAAGCCAATATGATGTTAGGATTAGTCTAAAAAAACTTTGATTATAAATCACCCGAACTTAGGAAGAGATTATATTTAGCATTTGTAAGACCACACCTAGAATACGCCGTTCAGTTCTGGTCACCGAACTATATCAAAGATCAAGTTTTGCTAAAAAAGATACAGCGACGAGCAACCAAACAAATTCCAGCGCTCCGAAACTTGCCATATGACGAGCGTTTAAAGCGTTTATTTGATTAGAGGGGACTTAACTGAAGTGTTCAAAATCCTTAATGGATTCGACAACATTAACCCGGGTAGTCTATTTCAGAGAGACACCAACACAAGAACACGCAGCAACGGTATGAAGTTAAAGGGAAATCGATGTAACACATTGGTGTGCAGAAGTTTTTTTCAATAACAGAGTCGTCGATCACTGGAATGGACTCCCACCGTCAGGAGTTAGCGCACAGAGTATCAATAGCTTTAAGTCTTCTTTGGACAAGTACTTCAGGGATTATACTGACCCTTTTTCGCATGTTTTCAGACAGATTGCAGCAAGACCTCAACCTATATTCATATAATTCTCCCTCACAACCTAGATTGCAAGTAGCGAAAGTTAACAATAGAGTAAAGCAACAGTTAATGTCCGCATGACAGGTGGAGTGAGATGTGGGTGCAGTAAGGTGCAGTAAGCGTTTATTTGATAACAGGGGACTTAACTGAGGTGTTCAAAATCCTTAATGGATTCGACAACATTAACCCGGGTAGTCTATTTCAGAGAGACACCAATACAAGAACACGCAGCAACGGTATGAAGTTAAAGGGAAATCGATGTAACACATTGGTGTGCAGAATTTTTTTTCAATAACAGAGTCGTCGATCACTGGAATGGACTCCCACCGTCAGGAGTTAGCGCACAGAGTATTAATAGCTTTAAGTCTTCTTTGGATAAGTACTTCAGGGATATAAGATTATACTGACCCTTTTTCGCATGTTTTCAGACAGATTGCAGCAAGACCTCAACCTATATTCATATAATTCTCCCCCACAACCTAGATTGCAAGTAGCGTAAGTTAACAATAGAGTAAAGCAACAGTTAATGTCCGCATGACAGGTGGAGTGAGATGTGGGTGCAGTAAGGTGACAGGTTACTGGTGCCGTGCCTAGTACCGCCAGTAAAACGAGGATCAAGCCTCCACCTGTGCCCCTGAAACTACATCTCATCCATCGTGAGTATTAGGGGGGATTCTGGGGCTACCCTGTGTAGGCCACTCGGCCTCGTCCAGCCTCCCTGTATTTCTATGTTCTTATGTTCTTATGTAATGAAGTCATTTTCCCCCACAGCTTAGGTTACCAGGGCCCAGATTCACTAACGCCTCACAGATACGACAATCTTAAGTGGATCCAATATGGCGGAAATAAGAATGTCGTATCTTGCGATTCACAAAAAAATCTTTAAGTCCGCCATGTTTAGATTTTCCTGCCTTAACGCTGTTTCACACTCCCGCCGACAGACGGCGTAGTGTGTTGTTGACATATTTCGTTCAACCAATGGCAGCGCTCGATACATACGTACTCAAGAGACAGTAGCCAATCACAGGAACCTCAACACCAGTGCAGCACGTGGCCCGTGACAGAGGCAGGCGATGTCTGTGACAGAGGCAGGCGATGTTGTCTCCCCCACCGGGAGTACGGAGATGGAGTGAGGAAGTTCAGGTAAGCCAATCACTTGTCATGTGGAGAGTCAGCTTGGTATATTGTTGCTAAAACGTGCTAGTGAGTGAAACACTTTTGTTAAACTGCATGAAGGTATCCTTTAGGTAACGTTATAAACGTGCCTTTCTGTCAGTTTTTAGCCATGACTTTGTCCTCCAAGTTGTTCATGATCAGTCTCATTACCCTGTTTTGACCTCCTCTGTAGGTAAAAGTGTAATATACTTGCATGCACCAAGTTATCTCACCATGGAGGGGAAAGGATATGGGGCCACACACACTTCAGTACGTGATGTCATTTCAGTATTTTCATAGAGGTGAGGCCATTTACTGAGCAGCAGAGCTTAGCAAACTTATCAGTCATCAAGAGTTGCCACTTCTGCCACCAGGGCACTGCCCAGTAATGTGGCTAGGATTAGGAGTGGAGCTCAGACACTGTCAGCTGCTCAGAGATAGATAAAACGGCGTACTTTCCAAAGAGCAGCTTGCTGTATTATGGCTTAAAACACTGTCGCTCTACTATAAGTGCAATAACAATAAGTAAAAAGCTCTTTCATAGTGCTTGAGATAAACTAACTTCCTATTAAAACATAGATACTTTAAATTCACTATTATAACTTAGTCATTGTATTTCTTTGTTTTCTTCATTTCCACAGATTAAGTTTATTAACTATGTAAACTTTTTACTTCATTGCTTCTTAACCTTTAACTACTAGCCAGTCACTTTTCTCTCTCTCTCTCTCTCTCTCTCTCTCTCTCTCTCTCTCTCTCTCTCTCTCTCTCTCTCTCTCTCTCTCTCTCTCTCTCTCTCTCTCTCTCTTATGATCCTGGTTATGATGACCAAGCAAATAACTTTCCTTTTATAGGAGACGGAGTGGCACCTGTAAGTGTAATGAGTGCTACAACACCTAGCAGCCCATATGTCCCAGCAGTGGTGCAGCGTCGGACCCTTAAACTTCCAGGCAGGAGACACAAGATAAAAGATTCTGAAGAAGCAAGACCAAGCATATATTACTGGATAGTTTGCAGAACTGTGTAGATTTCCTTGAATAGTTTCAACCAGAATGACTGCAATAGCTGGAGTTTTTCAGGACTTTGTTGAATACTGCAGGGCATGAAATTCTGTATTTCTTATGCATCATTAAAGGTCTCTTTTGCTTTCTTCAAACATGTTTTGTATTTGCAATTTATTTAATTGTTTTCTATAGGAAATAACATATAAAAATATGTTTAATAGCAGACTGTGAAGAATTTCTCCAAATAGTACACACCACAGGTGCTATATGCTTTACATTTTATTAAGTGTATAATAAGCTCAGCCATATTGTCCTGCAGTTAATTTTTTGAGTCAGATAATTTCTCCCCTTATTTTACAATTTAAGTTGTGATTGTGTTCATGTATACCAGCAGTTCTTTCTTTAATTATATTAGTAAAGAAGTTTTTATTATATATATATGAAGTCAGATTAAGTGACTTTCAAAAGCATTATAATTAAGTTCATTTAGCCTGTGTCACTCTCAAAGTTATACGCCTCCGTGTTCTAGTGGTTAGCGTGCCTGGCTTCTACTCCGCAGGCCTGGGTTCGAATCCCGGCCCGGGCAGTCGGCGTTCAGCTCACCCAGCTGTTCATCCTCCCTCTTGGGCTGGTCGATAAATGGGTACCTGGGGAAGGTAATATGTGGTAACCCAGATATCACACTGGCCCTGTGTCCCGGGGTAATGGGGGCTCCCTTCCACCACAGTCTCAAGGGCCAATGTTACGGAGATGAGCACCGAGGCCATGCGCTGCTACTGCGTATCCCCCCAACTTTACTACTTTTACTCTCAAAGTATATAATTGTGTGTTTGTGTGTATGTTAATGTGTGTGTGTGTGTGTCACATCTGGAAAGCCCAAGACTTCTCCCAAAACTCTGATGACTCGAGAAAGAGTCTGGCTTCCAGCTATATCTTGAGAGCCAACAGTCGCCGTGGAAATTTTCTAGGTATAGTGGAATGTGTTTTGACAGTGGGCAGTGCCTTTGTCTTTGAAGAACTCTACCGAGTTCTTAACGAAACACACCCATACACCAATTTGCTCTATGATTTCCTGTATTTTATTGCCAGTACACTATTTAACACATTTAAATATTTAATAATGTATATATCAATGCCCACTTTTTCATTATGTTCTCAGCTTGTGCCAGGAACATATGAGTCAGTACTTTAGTAAGGTTAGGTTACATAAATGAAAAAAAGTGCATATTTGACTTAAAAACAGAAACATTATTTTCTTGTCAATACCCAAAAAATAACGAATTTCAAGGTGAGAAAGAATTTTTTATTGTCTATGGACAAAGAACCTTTATTTTCTAGTTTTAATGTTGTGCTATAAGTAGAAAATGAAGTAATTATATATTTTTCACTTAACATGAAATAAATATCAATATATATAAATATTTTGCCTCAACCTAAAATCATAAAATACTTTTTCAATTATAGTAGCTATTAAACTATGAGTGGGAATAAAACTGGGTGATGAATCAAACCTTGACGGGTGTTGCTAGGTTGCTAATTTACCAGCAATAGGTTACCATGTGATGGAGATGAGCACCGAGGCCACACACAGCTATGTGTATGCCCCCAACTTCACCCTACCTTTACTAGACACACCATCTATAACACCCAGTAAAACTAGCATACTAAATAGTAAACGTAATACCTTAATACAGTAAACATCATTGGGACAAGGATGAGCCATGGGATGACTAAATTACTAAAATATCCAACAAACATAATGCATGTTGCAAAGAATGGGTAATTGCTTAGCAGGAGCAGTCTATTTGAGATGCATATTACTTATTTCCTGTGATATGTTATGATGCTTTTTAATGGGGATCTGTTTATTACCACAATAATTCAGCTATGAAAGTGCTACAGCAAATTTACCCCAGAATTCACTATAACAAGCTCTGCGGCATATATTGTCCAGCCGTCTTCACTCCCAAATCTATTTACAAACTAACAGACTCATTTTAACCTAGTGGATGGTAACCTAACTCTGCTAAAATTGTAACCTATAATTGCCGCTGGGGATAGTAGCCTATCGTTATAGAGGAGAGTAAACTGTCAACCCAAGTATGAGACTCACCAAATCAACTCTAGTACTTTCATAATTGCTTCCTGGTGATAACTAACTCCACAAAAAAAGACATGATAATTTACCCAGTAATGAATAGTTTGTGTCTAAAATAGGTCGCTAAAATCTGCTAAACAATGGCAAGGGGACACCCAGAAATATGTTCAGGGAGACTGGAGGGCAGAGAAAAAGACTAACCAAGAGAAATTTTGGGGGTGCAGGGCCTGAAACCTCATCAACGGTAAACGGGTGGGGCCCGGCCCATCCTTGGTTGTGCTAGTGGTCTAAGGTATTACAAACTACAAATTAAGACTAAATTATTCACCGAGCATGTATGAGTACCCACATTACCCCCTGGTGGATCTCCTGCTAGCATTTCAAGCACTTCATATATATTATCACGAGTGTTTACAGCAAGATATTTGATTCAATTGTGTAGGAGTTCACAATCACCACATATTCAGAGAATGGTATTATATACGGTTGACACGTCCTTATAAAGCAATGTTTTGATAGCACAGTGACGTTTTGTTCATTATTTTGGCAGCGGGCCTTCCTCTTCTTCTTCATTCCTCCTTGTGTTGTGGAGAAAATCTCCCCTACGTACGGGTCACGATATCTTACCCCATGCCTGGAGCTGCCGTAAAGTTACGGTGCCGGAAAAATGTCGTAACTGTTTAGTGAATAGCCCAAAGCAGCCGAAGGTTGCCTTAAGACATTTTTTGTGACTTATGAACGTCGTAACTCGTTAGTGAATCTAGGCCCAATAGTGTAAGTTAAGGGTAGTAATTTCCTCTTATTTCTCTCTTTACTGTAAAATTTCCATGTCCCTTTCTTCCTTAAAGGTACATGGTGTTCTCTTCTAACTATTTCCTGCCGGCACGTTGCCGGAGGGAGAGGTGGGTGGGGAGGAGCCTTCATCTATTCTGTCCTGTCCTACCACACGTAGATTACTAGTAGTAGCGGTAGTAAACAGACACCCTCGTGATAGACCGATAAGTCTTCTGGTGTCTGTTCTTCCTATGTATTCCTATGTATTCCCCTTCCCTCCCTCCCTCCTTCCATCCCTCTCTTTTCCCTCCGTCCTTCACTCTCTCCTCCCTCTCCCTTTTTCTAGGTCGACGGAAGAGCATTAAGTGTTGGTAAAGGTGTTATATATACGAGGAGGAGGAAGGAGAATAGAAGATTAGAAAGGAAGAGAGAGGACAAAAGGAGATAAGGAAAGAGTACTATGTGTTCTGTGTGGATGAAGAGCAACAGCAGGTATTAGTCATCTCAGTCCACACAGGAACATGAAAGGGTTGGTGAAGGTGATAGATACATGAGAACACGCAGGAAACATTGAAGTGTGTACAATCTATGTGGGTGAAGAGCAACCCAAAAGATCCGTATTCTCAAACGTTTCGGGGCTCACACACCCACATATGGTAAGGCTTTCGTAGAGGTGGTGTTAATATTTCCATGGACAGACAGATTAATATCTCTATGGGTAGTTTTTTGAGCCTAGCGATAGTTTGACCAGGCTTCTGCACCATGAACGTAAAAAACCACTCACGAGAACTCAATTCATCTCCTTTGTGATATTTGTGAGAGCCGAAAGCGTCTGAGAAGTAGAAGGCCTAGTATTTCCAAGTATAGCTTTATGAGACGATTGATGATTTGACCAGGCTTCTGAACCATGAACGTGAAAATCTACACACGAGAACCCGACTAATTTCCTTTGTGGCCTTTGGAAACAGCTGTTGTGAGAGCCGAAAGCGTCTGAGAGGTAGAAGGCTTAGTATTTCCAAGTGTAGTTTTATGAGGCGGTGATAGTTTGACAAGGCTTCTGCACCATGAACGTGAAAAAACACTCACGAGAACCCGACTAATCTCCTTTGTGGCCTTTGGAAACAGCTGTTTTGAGAGCTGAAAGCGTCTGAGAATACGGGCTTCGTTACACTAAACTCCGACTATACAAGAATACGAACAATGACGAACGACTCTACCAACAACGCTATAAAGAGTATAACGGTATCAGGTATCAGGACACCTCTTCTCACGTAATTGACTGCTCTTTCGGCCACCTCTTCGGATTCCTTACAGGAGCAGCGAGTAGCGGGCTTTTTTTATTGTTTCCTTTTTTTGTGCCCTTGTGCTGTCTCCTTTGCTGTAAAAAAAAAAAAAAAGACGTGGAAAAGAAGCGTGTGAAAGGGGAAAGCAGGTAAGAGGGTCAGCAGGTGAGAGAGAACAGTGGACAGACAAAGGAAGACGAGTAGAATGGACGCAGGAGTAAGTAAAGAAAGAGATGACAAGGGAGAGGAGAGAATAATAGCGGTAGGAAAGGTGTAAAGGTGACAAGGAGAAGGAAGAAGAATAGCGGTGAGATGTGAATACAGAAACAGATGATGACAAAGGAGAAGAGAAGAATAGGAGGAAGAAGGGTATAAAAGAACACGAGAAGAATAAAAGCAATGAGCAAAGAAACAGTAGATAACAAAGAAAAAGAGAGAAGAGGTTAGAAGGATGGAAAAGAAACAGATGATAATGGAAAAGAGAAAAGTAGACTTGAGGCAAAAAGCCGAAGATGACAAAGGAAGAAGAGAATAAATAAAGGAGTGAAGAAACAAAAATAACAAAGAAGACGAGAATGAGAGGCAAGAAAGGAGAAAAATAGTGGATGACGAGGAAGAAGAGAAGAATAGAGAAAGGAAGGAAGGAATAGAAGAAGGATAAAGAAGAAAAATAAAAAGGTGTAAAAAAACAATAGCAAGATAAAGGAAGAAGCTAAAGAAGAAAGAAGATAAAGATGAAAGAAGAAAGAAAAGAAGACAAAGAAGAAAAGAAAGAAGATTATGAAGAAAGAAGATAAAGAAAGAAGGAAAGAAGAAAGATAAAAAAATAAGATGGCACAGAAAGCCGTGCAGTGTAGCGGCCCGAGAGAGGAGAAAGAAAACAAAAATTACAAAACCGATTGTATTCGATTGGGTTGATTGATCAGGGAAGCTTGGCGCCGCGGCATCTTGAGTCACGAGGCGCTGAATTCCTTTAGAGGAGAGAGCAAGAGGAATTAATAGGAACGTTAGGGGAAGGGGAGGAACGTTAGGGGAAGGTGAGGAACGTCAGGGGAAGGGGAGGAAAATAGTTAGCAAGCATTCCAACAAAAAATACCACCACTATGACCCATCAATTCTCCCCTAACAAAAGCATCAGAGACCAGGCCGCCAACACCACCCCAGACCCATTGGCTTAGACGTCACAACAAACTCCAGCCCAGCAGCGGCGGCGAGGAGGGTCAGACGAGGCGGTGACGGGCGGGATGTGTGACAGGACGACAATGACCTACAAACTGGTGCCAGGAGGAGGACGAGGCGGAGGAGGAGGGGAAGAGTGCGCCGCCGGACCAGCCGACGGAGGAATATTGGCTGACAGCGGAACATGTTAGCGGGAAAACAGCGATAACCCGAGGACGCGGGGGAAGGGACGAGGGACGGGACATGATAGGGAACGCTGGTTGACATGAGTGGACATTTGTAACTTGAGACCGTGGAGGAGGGGAAAGAAATGGACATGTTGATAAGAGAACGCTGGGTGACATGAGTGGACATTTGTAACCTGAGAACGTGGGGTAAAGGAAAAGGGAAATGTTGATAAGGGAACGCTGGCTGACATGAGTGGACATTTTTAACCTGATAACGTGGAGAGAGGAAAGAAAGGGACATGTTGATAAGGGAACGCTGGCTGACATGAGTGGACATTATTTTGAAACCTGAGACAGTGGGGGGAAAGGAAAGAAAGGGACATGTTGATAAGGGAACGCTGGCTGACATGAGTGGACATTTGTAACATGAGAATGTGGGAGAGAGGAAAAGGGACATGTTGTTAAGGGAACGCTGGCTGACATGAGTGGACATTTGTAACCTGAGAACGTGGGGGAGAGGAAAGAAAGGGACATGTTGATAAGGGAACGCTGGCTGACATGAGTGGACATTTGTAACCTGAGAACGTGGGGGAGAGGAAAGAAAGAGACATGATGATAAGGGAACGCTGGGTGACGGGGCAAGGCTGGGGGACGAAGGCAGCGCTGGGTGACATGAGCAAACACGAAGAATATAGCCATGAAGATATGAGACTACTGACTGGTTGACTGACGGATGGTGTTTTGGGTGAAGGAAGGAATGCTGGGTGACCTGAGTTTGGGGGATAATGGGCTACGCAATTAAGGACACTGGGTGACTCAAGGATTGTCGGGTGAAAAGTGAATCCTGAGTGACTGAAGGGGGACTCTGGGTGACGAAGGGAAATAGTACTTGACGGGGGCAGTTCGGTGACATGGGTATGGTGGGTGGAAGGGAGAATGCTGGCTGAAGAGAGAACGTTGGGTGACAAGATGGAGGCATAAGTGATGGGGGAAGCTGGGGGAAGGGAAGAGGGGAACCGTGATTGGGTGAATGAAGGGAAGGAACAGCTGGGTAAGTGAAGGAAGGGAACGTCGGGTGAAGGGAAGGGAATAGTTGAGTGAGTGAAGGGACAGTTAGGTGGGTGAAGGGAGAGAACGCTGGGTGAAGGACGGGGGAGGGAAGGGTGACAGGGAAAGCTGGAACGTTGGGTTAAGGGAAAGAACGTTGGGTGAAGGGAAAATAACGCTGGGTGGGTGAAGGGAAAACACGTTGGGTGAAGGGGAAAATGTTGGGTGAAGGGAAAGAACGTTGGGCGAAGGGGAAAGAAACGTTGGGTGACGGGAAAGAAACGTTGGGAGAAGGGAAATAAACGTTGGGAGAAGGGAAAGAAACGTTGGGTGAAGGGAAAGAAACGTTGGGCAAAGGGAAAGAACGTTGGGTGAAGAGAAAGAAACGTTGGGTGAAGGGAAAGAAACGTTTGGTGGAGGGAAAGAAACGTTGGGTGAAAGGAAAGAAACGTTGGGTGAAGGGAAAAACGTTGGGTGAAGGGAAAGAACATTGGATGAAGGGGAAAAACGTTGGGTGAAGGGAAAGAACATTGGATGAAGGGGAAAAACGTTGGGTGAAGGGAAAGAACATTGGATGAAGGGGAAAAACGTTGGGTGAAAGGACATCTGAGTTAGTGAATGAAAAGAGGAACGTTGGTCGATCTGAATGAACGTTGAATAAAGAGAAGGAACGATGCATGAATTAAAGAAACGTTAAGTGAAAGAAGGGAACGGTTAGTGAAAGCAAAGAGAAAGAAGCATCCCCTTAACAGCCCGGTCATCGCATCTCCTCATTACTGAATCTCTTTAGCGCAGCATCTTTACATTACGTCGCTATTCACGCCCGGAAATTAATACTGACGCGCTCTCTCTCTCGCCCCGCCGTCACAATTGCCTTCCATCCTTCCCCTTTTTTTCCTTCCCGGGGTCATATTCTTCAACATTTCGGCGCCCAAGCACACATAATTTGACAAGGCGTTCGTAGGAGTTTGAGGCGTTTTCACGGGTAGTTTCATGACCCTGGTGATAATTTGACCCTACTTCTGTACCCTGAACCTAAAGAAACACTCATGAGGATCCGACTGAGCTCCTTTTTGGCCTTTGGAAAGAGTTAATGTGAGAGGTGGAAGCGTCTGAGAATACCGTCCCTGCTGGCTCGTTTTAGTGACAGTGTCAGCGAGGGACTTTAAACCTGCTCTCCTTCACGCCTCCTTCTTCCTCCTTTTCCGGCTGTTTCCGCCACGTTACTCTTCTTGTTTAACACTGGGCGGCTACCTACTACATGAGAAGCCCGTATTCTCAACCATTCTGGGGTTTAAATACTCACACTGGCTAAGGCTTTCGTATACGTTGTGGGTATCTCCATGGGTAGATTTGATTTAATATTATACGGCTACCAATACATGTGGCCTCATATTCTTAAACGTTTCGGGGCTCTCACACCGAGATTTGATAAGGCTTTGGTAGAGGTTATGTTAGTATTTCCATGACTAGTTTTATAAGCCTAATGATACTCCTACGACGCGGTGGCTGAGTGGTTAGTGTGCGGGCGCGGCGTCCAGCAGGGTGCGGGTTCGCGTCCCGCCCGCCGCCTCAAGTTGGGATTTTTCAGTCACCGCTGAGTGGCCTAAGGGCCACAAACAAAAACATTCCCTTCCCCCTTCCGTGGGCATGAGGATCCTTCGTCACACTAAGGTTACAGAGTGTTTTTGGCCGCGACGGAACCCGTCGCATCACGGGGGAAAGGGAGACACGAGGGGACAGCAGACGGTGCCTCTTCCCCCTTCCCGCTTCCTGACGCTGAGACCTCCCCTGTATTTTTCTTCGCATTACTGGACCAGGTGAGCACATTTCCATGTCATAATGTTAGTTTTTAGCAGTTTAATGACAGAGGTTACCTATATGAACAAGTAAAAAGGTCGAGTGTAGCCCTCATTGCTTAGAGCAGATGAAGCCAGCCTACACATGGACGAGACCCTCACAAAGATTATTTTCCTTCCATTATTTGCCCAAGTGAGCACATTTCCCTGTCACAGTGTTAGTTTTTAGCTGTTTAATGACAAGGTTGACCTATGTGAACAAGTAATAAGGTCGCGTGTGGCCCTCATTGCTCAGAGTAGACTATGCCAAAACACACATGGATGAGGCCCAGACTAAGGCTATTTTCATCCCATTATTGGAGCAGGTGAGCACATTTCCATGTCATAGTGTTAGTTTTTAGCTGTTTATATATACATATATATATATATATATATATATATATATATATATATATATATATATATATATATATATATATATATATATATATATATATATATATATATATATATATATATATATATATATATATATATATATATATATATATATATATATATATATATATACATAGTATATATATATATATATATATATATATATATATATATATATATATATATATATATATATATATATATATATTATATATCACATTTCACCCAGAGAGATTTCATATACATTATGAGAAATCAAACAGGTTTGGAAACTAGCCAGACATAACAGAAGGCAATCTAACCTCCCACCTAAAAAACTAACATGACATAACCATGGTTATAGTTTATAATGTATTGGAGGTTTCAGCTAGATAGAGGTTAGCTTAGGTAAACTGCTTTAGGTTAACTTCATTTTGGTCATGTCGGGTTAGGTTAGTTTATATGTCTAACCCTGCGTGCCTTAATATTGTTAATGAACATGTTTTTTGTTTTTTTTTACAACAAAGGAGGCAGCTCAAGGGCACAAAAAAACAATAATAAAAGAAAGCCCGCTACTCGCTGCTCCTAAAAAATGAATCAGAAGAGGTGGCCAAAAGCAAGGTCAGATTCGGAAGGAGAGGTGTCCTGATACCCTCCTCTTGAAAGAGTTCAAGTCGTAGGCAGGAGGAAATACAGATGAAGGAAGATTGTTCCAGAGTTTACCAGCGTGAGGGATGAAAGAGTGAAGATGCTGGTTAACTCTTGCATAAGGGGTTTGGACAGTATAGGGATGAGCATGAGTAGAAAGTCGTGTGCGGCGGGGCCGCGGGAGGGGGGGAGGCATGCAGTTAGCAAGTTCAGAAGAGCAGCCAGCGTGGAAATATCGATAGAAGATAGAAAGAGAGGCAACATCGCGGCGGAATTTAAGAGGTAGAAGACTACCAGTAGGAGGAGGAGAGCTGATGAGACGAAGAGCCTTAGCCTCCACTCTATCCAGAAGAGCTGTGTGGCTGGAGCCCCCCCACACGTGAGATGCATACTCCATACGAGGGCGGACAAGGCCCCTGTATATGGACAGCAACTGCGCGGGGGAGAAGAACTGGCGGAGACGATACAGAACGCCCAACCTCGAGAAAGCTGATTTAGCGAGAGAGGAGATATGAAGTTTCCAGTTGAGATTTTGAGTTAAGGATAGACCGAGGATGTTTAGTGTTGAAGAAGGTGACAGCTGAGTGTTGTCGAAGAATAGGGGATAGGTGTTTGGAAGATTGTGTCGAGTTGATAGGTGGAGAAATTGAGTTTTTGAGGCAGTGAAGGACACAAGGTTCCTTCTGCCCCAATCGGAAATGATAGCAAGGTCTGAGGTTAAGCGTTCTGCAGCCTCCAGTCTGGAGTCGTGTACTTCCTGTTGTGATGGTCTTCTATTGAAAGAAGTTGAATAATGCAGAGTGGAGTCGTCGGCGTACGAGTGGACAGGACAGTTTGTTATGGAAAGAAGATCATTGATGAATAACAGGAAGAGAGTGGGTGATAGGACAGAGCCCTGTGGAACGCCACTGTTGATAGGTTTAAGGGAAGAGCAGTGACCGTCTACCACCGCAGAGATAGAACGGCCGGAAAGGAAACTGGAGATAAAGGAACAGAGAGAGGGATAGAATCCGAAAGAGGGCAGTTTAGAAAGCAAAGACTGGTGGCAGACTTTATCGAAGGCTTTCGATATGTCTAGCGCAACAAAGAAAGTTTCACCGAAACTGCTAAGAGAGGATGACCAAGAGTCAGTTAAGAGAGCAAGAAGATCGCCAGTAGAACGCCCCTTGCGGAATCTATACTGGCGATCAGATAGAAGATTAGAAGTGGAAAGGTGCTTTTGAATCTTCCGGTTAAGGACTGATTCAAAAGCTTTAGATAGACATGAAAGTAAAGCTATTGGGCGGTAGTTTGAGGGATTGGAGCGGTCACCCTTCTTAGGCACAGGCTGTACAAAGACATACTTCCAGCAGGAAGGAAAGATAGATGTTGATAGGCAGAGACGAAAGAGTTTGACCAGGCAGGGTGTCAGCACAGAAGCACAGTTTTTAAGGACAATAGGAGGCACTCCATCAGGTCCATAAGCCTTCTGAGAGTTGAGGCCAGAGAGGGCATAGAAAACATCATTAGGAAGAGTCTTAATAACAGGCATAAAGGAGTCAGAGGGGGGATGACTAGGAGGAATATGCCCAGAATCGTCCAAGGTGGAGTTCTTACAGAAAGTTTGAGCGAATAGTTCAGCCTTAGAGACAGATGAGACGGCAGTGCTGCCGTCAGGGTTAAGGAGAGGAGGGAAAGAGGAAGAAGTGAAATTGGAGGAGATATTTTTGGCTAGATGCCAGAAGTCACGGGAAGAATTAGAAGAAGAAAGGTGTTGACATTTTCTATTTATAAAAGAAGTTTTGGTAAGTCGGAGAATAGATTTGGCACGATTCCGGGCTGAAATGTATAGATCAAAGTTAGTGGGAGTTCGAAGGCTCTGGAACCTTTTGTGAGCTGCCTCTCTATCTTTAATAGCACGAGAACAAGCATGATTAAACCAAGGATTTTTAGCATGAGGAGTAAAGAAAGTACGTGGAATGTATGCCTCCATTCCAGAGACAATCACCTCTGTGATGCGCTGAGCACACACAGAGGGGTCTCTCTCCTGGAAGCAGTAATCATTCCACGGGAAATCGGAAAAGTACATCCTCAGGTCGTCCCACCGAGCTGAAGCAAAATGCCAGAAGCATCGCCTCCTCAGTGGGTCCAGAGGATGTACAGGAGCGATAGGACAGGATACAGAAATAAGGTTATGATCGGAGGAGCCCAACGGAGAGAACAGTTTGACAGAGTAAGCAGAAGGATTAGAGGTAAGGAAGAGGTCTAGAATGTTGGGCCTGTCTCCAAGACGGTCGGGAATACGAGTAGGGTGCTGAACCAACTGCTCTAGGTCGTTGAGGAGAGCAACGTTGAAGGCTTTTTCACCAGGCTGGTCAGTGAAAGAGGATGAAAGCCAAAGCTGGTGGTGAACATTGAAATCTCCCAAGATGGAGATATCAGCGAAGGGAGAGTGGGTCAAGATCCGCTCCACTTTAGAGTTCAAATAGTCAAAGAGTTTTACATAGTTAGTAGAGTTAGGTGAGAGATAAAGAGCACAGATGTATTTAATAATAGAATGACAATGAAGTCTTAGCCAGATGGTGGAAAATTCAGAAGAGTCAAGGTCGTGGGCACGAGAGCAAGTGATGTCGTTGCGCACGTAGGCGCAACATCCAGCTTTGGATTGAAATTTAGGATAGAGATAGTAGGAGGGAACAGAGTAGAGTTTGCTGTCAGTAGCCTCAGAAACCTGTGTTTCGGTGAGGAAGAGAAGGTGAGGTTTAGAGGAGGAGAGATGGTGTTCCACAGAATAAAAATTAGAACGGAGACCGCGAATGTTGCAGAAATTGATAAGGAGGAGGTTCGAGGAGTTATCAGGACACCTCTCAAATCGGCAGCCAGAAGGGGAGTCCTCACTGGGGGAATTTATGGTCCCCCCCCCCAGGCGGGGACTCCGAGGCAGTTATTTTTTTCTCCATATTGAATTTTGAATTTTGGGAAAAGGTGTGTGTGTTTTGTGAATGTAGTGTGGTGTAGAAAGAAGAGAAACTGTCTTTAGAGAGAATGCTGAACTGCTCTCTGGTGTTGATGAGACAAAAGGGAAACGGTTAGTGAGGACATGGGAAGGGTCTTTAAAGGGCTTCAGCACCCTCCTCGCTTCCCATATATCCTCACCGGGAGTAGCTCACGCCCGTTCGGTAGGTGTCTTCCTACCTACTCCTACTAATAATATTAAGTCATAAATAGTGAAATGAAGTGGTGTAGGGAAAGTATCATTTTACCTAAATCTAAGTGAACATTTAAATTGGGTAGCTGTAGGCTTCAGTGCCTCTGTGGTGTAGTAGTTAGCATGCCTATCTACAAATCCAGGCCAGGTCAATTCCTGGGCAGTCGGCACTAGTTAGTTGGTTAGGTCAGGTAGGTTGGGTATGAAAATATACCTGGTGTTACTTAAGTGTTATAATTTTTGTCATTGTTTATACAGATATCTGAGAACATGGACGAGTATCAGCAGCTGTGGGATGACTGGGAACTTTTGGATCAATTGGATGAGGAGCTGGATGATCAGGCAGATGCCCAGGGAGTTATCGGACGTAAACGTCGCAGGATTGTTAAAGGTAAAATGTGGTGACAAGTTATATCTTTTTCTGTATCTGTTGTCACTAATACTTCTTAGATGTTATTTGATATAAAAATCGTAACTACAGTACACTTCCAGATCGGATGAACCCCTTCACAGCAATGAGTGACGACGAGTTTGTCGAGCGCTTCAGATGCAACAAAACTTCAATGTATGATCTCATTGAAGAAATTAAAGACCAGCTTTCAGCCCCAACTGACTCAAGAGGTGAATGCCCTAAAGCCCCTTGGGACTAAAATTATATGAATGGTTGTGTCGGTGTGTGAGTGAACGAACATCTGCCGAGAGTGGGCCACTCCCCTTCATGGGGGACATTGGCCAAAGTCTATCAATAGATAGAGATCAAATGTAATTTATAATTTAATGTAAAGTAAAAAGAACTGGTGATTTCATTTCATTGTAATTTAGAGTACATTGGTCGTTTGCAGTCACTATATAAGTGTATCTCTTTACAGGCTGTCCTGTTCCGCCACACCTGCAAACCCTGATTGCAGTACGTTGCATGGCAACGGGAGACCACCAGATGACATTAGGGGACTGCCATGATGTGTCTCAAATGACTGTCAGCAGATGTTTGAAGGTTGTGTCAAGAGCAATCGCTAGTTTGAGCCAGCGTTATATAAAACCTCCTTGCGGCAATGACATGCGGCGAACAATTGAGCAATTCCATGACATCAGTGGAATGCCTGGTGTGGTAGGGGCAATTGATTGCACACATATCTCTATACTGAGACCATCTGTGGAAAACCCTGAGATGTTTAGGTGTAGAAAAGGATATTTTTCATTAAATGTCCAAGCTGTGTGTGGGCCAGACCTGCAGTTTCATAATGTTGTTGCCCGTTGGCCTGGGAGCGTCCATGACAGTCGAGTTTTTGAAAACAGCAGGCTCTGTGCTGAAATAGAAGTTAATTTAAATCCCAGGTATCATCTACTTGGAGATGCAGGATATCCCTTGAGAAGGTATCTAATGACACCTGTGTCATTTCCAGATAATGCTCATGAGAGAGCTTATAACTACAGTCATTCCCAAACCAGAAACACTGTTGAACGGGCATTTGGGACATTAAAAAGGAGGTTTGGCTACTTAGGGAAGAGAGTCAGGACAAGTTTAGACACCACCAAAACTGTTGTAGTTGCTTGTGTGGTACTACACAATATTGCGGTGAAAACTAGGCTGGTTTTACCTGGTCAAATAATCGGATGAATAAACTGCGGCTGCCCTCTTTGTCGTGTGGAAATGTAAACAAAACCAGCAGTGATGAAGATCACGAAGCGCACTCCACACCGTCCGACATACCAACCTTTCCGTGCTAGCGACTGATCGGTCTGCACGAAGGGGGAAGGCAATTAACTGATTAAGTTTACCCGGAGTCTCTGTAGTCCCGTCATGTGGATCCTTCAGGGAAGGGGGAAGGGAATGTTTATGTTTGTGGGCCTAAGACTACCCACATGCTGTCCTGAAGACCACCTATCAACCGGGACTCTAGATTCTCTCTCTAAAAGAAAGGATCTAAGATGAGAACCGGGGGGGAAGCATGAGCCAAGCAAGATGGCACCACTATAAACACTTGCCTGCGCCAAAACGGACTGGGGCCGACCACCAGGCCCCGCCAAGAAAGCCTACCTGCGCCACAGGCAGAACCGTAAAAAAAATAACAATAACATCTAATAAAAAATATACATATATGTAAAAATATTCTCAAACATTTCGTCGCTAATGTCCCGTTCACTAAGATCAGGAAAGCTTAAATACAATAGTGCATACACGTAACGCACGTTTAGAATTTGCTTTTCGAATAAAATAATGTAAAGTAATTCGTCTCTTTTTTTTTTACCTCCGCTGTATTGAGAACATGACTGTCATTGGCGAGGGAAACTGGACACTAAAAACATATTGGAAAATCAGCTGGCGATGGAAATTCAACACACACAAAAAAGAGAAAAGTACGAGAGCAAATATTCAACATAAACTCCCTGAAAACACATTGGAGTATCAGCCGACGAATAAAAATTCAACACACACACAAAGGGAAGAATTTGAGCAAAGATTCAACATAAACTGCTTGAAAAACGTGCCTGGCTGGCGTCTGATAACCGAACAGCAGCGAAGAGCCGGAGATGCAAAACACTACGAACGATCAATGAAATCTAATTAAAAACAAGAGCGAAAAGAGATGAGGAAAAGAAGGCAAGTCAACCGTTCCTGTAGTCTGATAAAAGCCTTGACTTAACACCCGACCGACGCAAACTGTACAGAGGAAGGCAGTGAAATGAATGCGCACGAGTTAAAATATATAACCGTAAAACTGAGATTATTAAAAACGAAAATAGAAAGAGATCCTAAAGAAAGAGAAATGCCCATCTTTAAATGTGAAATACAATAGACTAAACGGGATAAACTGTAGAAAGGAAAACTGACAGCTGAAAATGAGTTAAAATATCTAACCATGAACGAAAACTTATTAAAAAGAATAAAGGAAAAAAATGGAGCCATGTCAATCGTTAGCATGACTTTCAAATTAATCGACATATCAAGGTACATCATATAAGGGTGAACTGACAACTGAAAATTCACGAGTTAAAACTTTTATTCATTAAAAAGAACTTACTGAAAAATTAATATAGAAAGGGAGCCCTGCTGAAAATCAATAGATACACCGCCGAGGCTTGTACAAAGGAAGACATAAGAACATAAGAACGTAGGAGTCTTAAAAATGCGTGGAGCTCGTAAAATATATAACTAATAAAGAAGAAGAACACGTATGAAATATTAATAAAAAAACTAAAATACTGACCACCACACAAATCGATCTCATACCTCCCTCACAACCACCTTCGCTGAAAGACCAACACAGGGAAGACTCAACAAAGAAACACTAACAACAAAACACTTCCTATCTAAACAACTAACCATTAGCAATAAACGGTTTAAAGGTGCAAAAAATATAGACCAACAAACACACATACACATCGATCTCATATGCATCTCGAAATAATCACTAAACGACCAACACAAGGAAAGGTCAACAAAGAAATACTAACAACAAGGAACTTACTATCTAAACAACTAACCCATCCATTAAAAGAATTATTAATAAGCGAGAGAAGAAGTAAAAATATCGAGCAAGCAACACACAAACACATCATCCTTCTAACCTTCTCACGACCTACACCAATACTAATAGATACATGAAAAGCTAAACAGAGAGAAAACTATAAAAAAATGGCACTATTCAAACCTCTAAATATCCATGAATACAGATTAAAAGCAAGAGAGAAAAAGTAAAATTATCGAGCAAGCAACACACAGACACATCATCCTTCTAACCTTCTACAGACAAAAAACAAATACATGAGGAACTATACAAAGAAAAGCTAACACAAAAGGCACTATTCAAACCTCTATCCATCCCTGAAAACTGGAGCAACAAATCAAGCAAAAATGTACAACAACCTACACACACAAACATATCATTCCCACACCTCGCCCCAAGCCTTCACAAACCGCCCATAACAAGGAGAACAAATGCCCGAAAAGCCACGACCATGCCAGCCTTCCCTCACGACCCTCCCGCACGCCTCACCCTCACGACGCCGGAGACTCGCTAATGATAAGGAAGGGAAGGGAAGTGAAGGGAGGCGAATACTTGACCGAAGAGCAGGGCATTCGTAAAGGAGGTTGGAAGGTCAGTGATATGAATAGGGAGATTGAAGAATATACTGAGAGGTATTTAGCATTATTCAAATAGATAGATAGATAGATAGATAGATAGATAGATAGATAGATAGGTAGATAGATGGATAGATATAAAGCGATACAATGAGGGAAAAAAGAATGAAAGAAATAGAGAAAAGGAAAAAAGAAAAAGGCTGAGAAAAAAATGAGGAAGAGAAAGGCAGACAAAAAAAAGGAAAGCTGAAAGAAAAAAAAGAAAGGAACAGAAAGGCAAAACAAAGAAAAGAAACCAAGGAAGAATGAAGAGAGAAAGATAAACAGATAGATATAGATAGATAGATAAACAGAAATAGAGAAAGGAAGAATGAATGAATGAATGAACGAAGGAATCAATGTATGAACTATTGAAAGAAAGGAAAAAAGAAAGAAAAAGAGAGGAAGGAGAGAAAACAAAGAAGGAAGGAAAGAGAGGAAGGAGAAAGAAACAATGAATTGCTGAAAGAAACAACAATGAAAACAGAAAGGAAAAAATAAGGAAAATGAAAATGGAAGAAAAGAAAGAAGGAAAGAATGAAGGAAAGGAAGAAAGAAAGGAAAGTGAGAGAGAGAGAGACCGTGTGTGTGTGTGTGTGTGTGTGTTCCTTACCGATATGTATTTTACTATAGAATTCTTTGAAAAAATTTGGTAAAGTTTTGACACGCAAGATTTTTCATTTAGCAAAGTGTGTGTGTGTGTGCATGCCTGGCTAGCGAGACCCACTATAAGGTTAAATTAACATCCTCCTCCTCCTCCTCCTCCTCCTCCTCCTCCTCCTCCTCTTCTTCTCCGTCGCTCTCTATCTACTCCTTCCTTTCTGCTTTCTGAGATGGCTTCCCGTGCTCATGTTCCTCCTCCTCCTCCTCCTCCTCCTCCTCCTGCTCATTTCCCACCTCCTCTATCTTCTACTAAACTACCGGATTTTTTTCTCCTCTTTTGCCTTCTTTCCTCCTCCTCCTCCTCCTCTTACACGTCTCCCTCCTCCTCTATTTCTTCTACTAAACTTACGGATTCTTTTTCTTCCTCCTCCTCCCTCCTCCTCCTCCTCCTCCTCCTCCTCCTCCTCCTCCTCCTCCTCTTGAAATGTTTCGTAGGTGAAATAAAATAAGGAAAAGAAATACAGTGAAAAGTCTCACGCATTTAGTTTATGTTGAAAAGAAGAAAAAAATGATCTCTCTCTCTCTCTCTCTCTCTCTCTCTCTCTCCTCTCTCTCTCTCTCTCTGTTCTCCTTCTATCTAATATTTTATCCTTCAGTTTCTTCGTCTATTCGCTAAAATTAGTGGTAGATTTAAGGTAGTGGTTTTTCTCTCCTTCTTTCTTTTCATATTCATTGTGCCTTCCTTCATACTTCCTTCTGCTCTTATTCCTTCAAATCTATCAACAAAGTTAAATATAATATCATATTATATTCTCTCTCTCTCGTCTCTCTCTCTCTCTCATTTTCTTCCTTCGTCCATTTCAGCGCCGTTGTTCCAGGAAGAATTTGCGTAACATCACGGCGCGCTAACACCAAAGTACCAGCCAATGAAAGTAACAGACAGCGGGAGTTAATGTCATCTTAGGGCCGAGTTATCAAGGAGAGCAAGCAGAGAGCGGAGGAGGAGGAAGGAGGAGGAGCTCGGCACTGCTTGCCAACCGAGACGATATGCTATATCTCCTCCTCCTTTTTCTTCTTCCTCCTTTTACTTATTTTCTTTTCTCTTCATGTCTTGAGCAGCGCGAGCATGAGTAAAGATGTCTGTGTAATGGGGGACTTTAATAATAGGAATATAGACTGGGAAGACCTAGTGGGTGACCTGGAAGCCGAGGATTTTCTTAAAGTCATACAAGATAGTTTCCTTAAGCATGTAGTAACTTACCCTACCAGAGGAGATACATTGTACCAAATAAATAAACTTACCCTGTTAATTTCCAACCTTCACCTCTCTCTCCTATATTCTCTTCTCTCTTTCTTTCTGTCCAAGTTTTAAACACGTCTGTTTTGATCCAACACACTAATTCACCATTATTCAAAGAGTCAAGTTAAAGAGATAGAATGAGGGAAAAGAAAGAAAGAAATATAGAGAAAAGGAAAGAAAGAAAGCAATGAAAAAGGTAGAGAAAAAGAAAATGAGGATGAAAAAGACAGACAGAAGGAAAGAGAAAAGGAAGCTGAAGGATAAAAAAAAAGGAAGAGAAAGACTGAAAAAAAAAAACAAGAGAGGGAAAAAGAGAGAAAGAAAGCAATGAAAAAAATAGAGAAAAAGAAAATGAGGATGAGAAAGACAGACAGAAAGAAAGACAAAAAGAAAGCTGAAAGATAAAAACGAAAGGAAGAGAAAGACAAAAAAAAAAAAAAAAAGCCGCCACGCCCCGCCCCTCATCCTAACCCACCCTGGCTGGAGAGACCACAACACGCTAATGGCTCCTGAGTGTTAACGATGGCCGCCTCTAAAACACTCGATGGCTCGGGTAAATCTCCCCGCCTATTCCTCCCTCCCGCCCCCCGCCGCTATGATCACGGGTCACGCTGTTTTAGTGCCGGTCTTCATCGCCTAAAAAACAGGTCACCCATTCTGAAGAAAACTCAACCTCAGGCCTTTGTTCTTATAGTCTTCATCGCCTAAAACAGGTCCACAGTCCCCCTTGCAACACGAAATCTCTTACGCCCGTATTCTCAGACGCTCTCGGTTCTCAACTTCTCACAACGACTATTTCCCAAGGCCACAAAGGAGACTAGTCGGGTTTTCATGAGGGCTTTATCGCGTTCATGGTGCAGAGGCCTTGTCAAACTATCACAAGGCTCATAGAACTACCCTTGGGAATATTAACACAACCTCAACGAATGCCTCATCGTGTGTGGGTGTGTGGGCCCCGAAACGTGCAAGAATATGGGCCTCAGAGGAGCGATGGGTGATAACTATAAGAGTTGGCATGGGATGTGTACGGAAAAGGCATTAAGGGATCTAGGATGGAAGGAGAAAGGTGTTGTTATAAAGGGTCTAAGGGATATAAAGGGATGTATAGGAAAGGGTGTTGTGTTAAGGGGTCTAAGGGGATATAAAGGATGTATAGGGAAAGGTGTTGTGTTAGGGGTCTAGGGGGGATATAAAGGATGGAAAGGGGAAAGGATGTTGATTTAAGGGTTCTAAGGGGATATAAAAGGGATGGACAGGGAAAGGTGTTGTGTTAAGGGTTCTAAGGGATATAAAAGGATGGACAGGGAAGGGTGTTGATTTAAAGGTTCTAAGGGATATAAAGGGATGGACAGGAAAGGGTGTTGATTTAAGGGTTCTAAGGGGATATAAATGGTTGGTCAGGGTAATGGTTTTGTTTTAAGGGTTATAAGGGGATATAAAGGGATGGACAGGGAAAGGTGTTGTGTTAAGGGTCTAAGGGATATAAAAAGGATGGACAGGAAAGGGCGTTGTGTTAACAGGTTTAAGGGATATAAAGGATGTACAGGGAAAGGGTGTTGTGTTAAGGGTCTAAGGGATATAAAGGGATGTATAGGGAAAGGGGTGTTGTGTTAAGGGTCTAAGGGGATATAAAGGATGTATAGGGAAAGGGTGTTGTGTTAAAGGGGTCTAAGGGATATAAAGGGATGTATAGGGAAAGGTGTTGTGTTAAGGGGTCTAAGGGATATAAAGGGATGTATAGGAAAAGGGTGTTGTGTTAGGGATCGCAGGGGACATAAAGGGATGGAAATGGGTGTAAAGTAAAGGTAATTGATTTAAGGTAAGAGTCAATTATTTAAAAGTACATACAGTCGAGATATAAAAAGGGAAAGGTAATTGATTAAAAGTAAAGGTATCTCTCTAAAGGTACAGTTAATTAATAGAAGGGATCTAAAGGATGTAGAGGAAAGGATAACTGTTTTAAAGGTAAGGTCAGTTATTTACCGTTAACTGTGTTCGTTAACGAGGTTTCAGGCTGTGCTCCACCGTCAGCGCAGCACTCCGCAGGGCAAATCACCAATAATGATGTCAGCCTCAATAATCCTCGATGCACTTATTCACAACGTCGTAGTGATTGAGTGAGTCTTAATTGCTTTCATGGATAACCTACTGATGTCCTTTTTGATAAACTTGGCATCATTATAGTCACTTAGCCATGTTTTGCTAAATGCTAATAACAATATCTTTCCTTTTTATAGTATCACAAATATAAATTGTTTCATTTTCCATGTATCTGATATTTAATTTAAATTATCACAATTAAATGTCCAAACAAATCACGCCTGCCACCTCACTCAGCTCCTCCTTGACACTGGTCATCCGAGATTCAACCACCTCTTTAACCACAGATATCTCTTTAGAGAAGTTTTGCTTGAATTTATCCAATTTTTCAACAATGCTGGTAGCGAGAGACGCTTTATGAAGACATGGAGTGCAAATCAATATATTTTAGGTACGTTATCAGTTTGACTTGACTTGCCGACCCAGCAGTTCCAGAGCTCTCATTGGCACGTCCTCACCCTACCACTCACTCACTCACATACAGGCGAGAAGCTTAAAAAGGAAAGATAAATGACTAAAGGAAGGTAATTGATTAAGAGGAAAGGTAATTGATTTAAAGTGAAAGAGCTGCACCACCCCTCTCTCTCTCTCTCTCTCTCTCTCTCTCTGATGACTGGGAGCCGGGCGACTGACTTCTTTCCCACCGTTCCTAGCAGTTAATTTACAGACGGCGAAGCGCGTGACAGCAGCCGGAACAAGGGTCAAAATAATACATTTAATTAAACAGCAGCATCACCAGGGTTGTTTTGTTTGACGCCCTGAAGCGGCAGCGACGACAGGGAGGACATGAGGGGGCAGGGAAAAGAGGGAAGAGAAGATAATGGGAAGAAGGTGGAATGCACGGTTATTAGAGAGAGGGGAGCTGGGAGGGGGGGGGGTAGGGGTTGTGGTTAGTTTTGAGGGAAAAGAAGATGATAGTGAGGTAATAGGTAGGGGAAGAAGGTGGGAAGGGGATGAGGTTAGTATTGAGGGAAAAGAAGATGATAGTGAGGTAATAGGAAGGGGAAGAAGGTGGGAAGGGGATGAGGTTAGTATTGAGGGAGAAGAAGATGATAGTGAGGTAATAGGAAGGGGAAGAAGGTGGGAAGGGGATGAGGTTAGTATTGAGGGAAAAGAAAGTGAATGATGGTGAGGTAAGAGGTGGGAAGGGAGAGGTTAGTATTGAGGAAAAAGAAGATGATAGTGTGGTAATTGGTAGGGGAAGAAGGTGGAACGGACGGTTAGTAGAGAAAAGGGAACCGGGGGGGAAGGAGATGAAATTAGTGTTGAGATATTAGAGGATAATAATGAGGTAAGAGGAAGGGAAAGAAGGGGAAATGAACAGGAGATTATTATTATAGGAAAGTGAAGAAAGGTGGAACGGACAGTTATTAGAAAGGGAGCTGGGGGAAGGGGATGAAAATAGTGTTGAGATATTAGAGGATAATATAGTGAGATAATAGAAGGAGAAGAATGGGAAAGGGTGGCTCAGACAGGGGGAGAGAAAGAAGAGGAAGGGATGTTTGAGCCTTAGTTGAAAGAAAAAAGGCAGAAGAAAATATATTAAGCCAGATAAGAACATAAGAACGTAAGAAAGTCTGCAAGAGACCAGTGGAGTCTATACAAGGCAGCTCCTGTACATTCAACCCCACCTTACCTCACCATCCATGGCTTTATCTAACCTCTTCTTGAATGTGTCTCTGGTATTGGCACCCACAACTTGGCTCCCAAGCCTGTTCCATTCGTCCACCACTCTATTGGTGAACTGATTCTGCCTATGTCTTTGTTGATGACCACTTTGCTTGAGCAGACGAAGAAAGGGAAGGAGGTAACAGGAGAGATAGACTGATAGACTGATAGTTGAATAGATAGAAAGTGAGAGGAAGAAAGAGAAGAAAGGAAAGAGAAGAATAGAGGGTGATAGGAAGGTGAAGAAAGGGGAATGGGCAGCTGGTGGTGGTGGGGGGGGGGGGAGTTCTGAGCTTTAGTGCAGTTTGTGGTGGAGGCGTGGTGTGGGGGCGTGGTGTGGAGGCGTGGTGTGGAGGCGTGGTGTGGAGGCGTGGTGTGGAGGCGTGGTGTGGGGGCGTGGTGTGGAGGCGTGGTGTGGTGGCGTGGTGTGGGGGGGTGGTGTGGTGGCGTGGTGTGGGGGCGTGGTGTGGGGGCGTGGTGTGGGCGTGGTGTGGGGCGTGGTGTGGAGGCGTGGTGTGGGCGTGGTGTGGGGCGTGGTGTGGAGGCGTGGTGTGGGGCGTGGTGTGGAGGGCGTGGTGGGCGTGGTGTGGCGGGGTGGTGTGGAGGCGTGGTGGTGGGGGGTTGTTTGGGGGCGTGGTGTGGCGGCGTGGTGTGGAGGCGTGGTGTGGAGGCGTGGTGTGGCGGCGTGGTGTGGAGGCGTGGTGTGGGCGTGGTGTGGAGGCGTGGTGTGGGCGTGGTGTGGAGGCGTGGTGTGGGGGCGTGGTGTGTGGGCGTGGTGTGGGGGCGTGGTGTGGTGGCGTGTTGTGGTGGCGTGGTGTGGGGGCGTGGTGTGGAGGCGTGGTGTGGGCGTGGTGTGGGCGTGGTGTGGGGCGTGGTGTGGAGGCGTGGTGTGGGGCGTGGTGTGGGGCGTGGTGTGGGCGTGGTGTGGGGCGTGGTGTGGAGGCGTGGTGTGGAGGCGTGGTGTGGGGGCGTGGTGTGGGCGTGGTGTGGGGCGTGGTGTGGGGCGTGGTGTGGAGGCGTGGTGTGGGGGCGTGGTGTGGAGGCGTGGTGTGGGCGTGGTGTGGAGGCGTGTTGTGGGGGCGTGGTGTGGAGGCGTGGTGTGGAGGGCGTGGTGTGGGGGCGTGGTGTGGGGGCGTGGTGTGGGGGCGTGGTGTGGGGGCGTGGTGTGGGGGCGTGGTGTGGGGGCGTGGTGTGGGCGTGGTGTGGGGCGTGGTGTGGAGGCGTGGTGTGGGGCGTGGTGTGGAGGCGTGGTGTGGGGCGTGGTGTGGGGGCGTGTTGTGGGGGCGTGGTGTGGGGGCGTGGTGTGGAGGCGTGGTGTGGGCGTGGTGTGGAGGCGTGGTGTGGAGGCGTGGTGTGGAGGCGTGGTGTGGAGGCGTGGTGTGGAGGCGTGGTGTGGGGGCGTGGTGTGGGCGTGGTGTGGGCGTGGTGTGGGCGTGGTGTGGGGGCGTGGTGTGGGGGCGTGGTGTGGAGGCGTGGTGGGGCGTGGTGTGGAGGCGTGGTGTGGGGCGTGGTGTGGAGGCGTGGTGTGGAGGGCGTGGTGTGGGAGGCGTGGTGTGGGGGCGTGGTGTGGCGGCGTGGTGTGGGGGCGTGGTGTGGAGGCGTGGTGTGGGGGCGTGGTGTGGAGGCGTGGTGTGGGGGAGTGGTGTTGACGCGTGGTTTGGGGGCGTGGCGTGTAGGCGTCGTGTGGCGGCGTGGTGTGGGGGCGTGGTGTGGGCGTGGTGTGGGCGTGGTGTGGGGCGTGGTGGCGTGGTGTGGGGGCGTGGTGTGGGGGCGTGGTGGGGCGGGGTGTGGGGGGGTGGTGTGGGGGCGTGGTGTGGGGGCGTGGTGTGGGGCGTGGTGGGGGCGTGGTTTGGGGGCGTGGTGTAGGGGCGTGGTGTGCAGACGTGGTGTGGAGGCGTGGTGTGTTGGCGTGGTGTGGGGGCGTGGTGTGGGGGCGTGGTGTGCAGACGTGGTGTGGAGGCGTGGTGTGGGGGCGTGGTGTGGGGGCGTGGTGTGGGGGCGGGGTGTGGGGGCGTGGTGTGGGGGCGTGGTGTGGAGGCGTGGTGGTGGTGTGGAGGCGTGGTGTGGGGGCGTGGTGTGGGGGCGTGGTGTGGGGCGTGGTGTGGGGGCGTGGTGTGGGGGCGTGGTGTGGGGCGTGGTGTGGGGGCGTGGTGTGGGGGCGTGGTGGGCGTGGTGTGGGGGCGTGGTGTGGAGGGCGTGGTGTGGGGCGTGGTGTGGGGGCGTGGTGTGGGGGCGTGGTGTGGGGCGTGGTGTGGGCGTGGGGCGTGGTGTGGGGGCGTGGTGTGGGGGCGTGGTGTGGGGGCGTGGTGTGGAGGGCGTGGTGTGGAGGCGTGGTGTGGAGGCGTGGTGTAGGGGCGTGGTGTGGGGGCGTGGTGTGGGCGTGGTGGGGGGGCGTGGTGTGGCGGCGTGGTGTGGGGGCGTGGTGTGGAGGCGTGGTGTGGAGGCGTGGTGTGGGGGCGTGGTGTGGAGGCGTGGTGTGGAGGCGTGGTGTGGGGGCGTGGTGTGGAGGCGTGGTGTGGGCGTGGTGTGGGCGTGGTGTGGAGCGTGGTGTGGGGGCGTGGTGTGGGGCGTGGTGTGGGCGTGGTGTGGGGGCGTGGTGTGGGGGCGTGGTGTGGGGCGTGGTGTGGGCGTGGTGTGGGGCGTGGTGTGGGGGCGTGGTGTGGTGGCGTGGTGTGGCGGCGTGGTGTGGGGGCGTGGTGTGGTGGCGTGGTGTGGGGGCGTGGTGTGGAGGCGTGGTGTGGGGCGTGGTGTGGAGGCGTGGTGTGGAGCGTGGTGTGGGGCGTGGTGTGGAGGCGTGGTGTGGTGTGGGCGTGTGGGGGCGTGGTGTGGGGGTGTGGTGTGCAGACGTGGTGTGGAGGCGTGGTGTGGGGGCGTGGTGTGGGGGCGTGGTGTGGGGGCGTGGTGTGGGGGCGTGGTGTGGACGCGTGGTGTGGGGGCGTGGTGTGGGTGCGTGGTGTGGGGCGTGGTGTGGAGGCGTGGTGTGGAGGGCGTGGTGTGGGGGCGTGGTGTGGGGGCGTGGTGTGGGCGTGGTGTGGGGGCGTGGTGTGGGCGTGGTGGGGGCGTGGTGTGGGGCGTGGTGTGGGGGCGTGGTGTGGGGGCGTGGTGTGGGGGCGTGGTGTGGAGGCGTGGTGTGGGCGTGGTGTGGGGCGTGGTGTGGGGGCGTGGTGTGGAGGCGTGGTGTGGGGCGTGGTGTGGAGGCGTGGTGTGGAGGGCGTGGTGTGGGGCGTGGTGTGGGGCGTGGTGTGGGGCGTGGTGTGGTGGCGTGGTGTGGGGGCGTGGTGTGGGGGCGTGGTGTGGGGGCGTGGTGTGGTGGCGTGGTGTGGGGGCGTGGTGTGGAGGCGTGGTGTGGGGGCGTGGTGTGGGGCGTGGTGTGGGCGTGGTGTGGGGGCGTGGTGTGGGGCGTGGTGTGGAGGCGTGGTGTGGAGGCGTGGTGTGGGAGCGTGGTGTGGGGGCGTGGTGTGGAGGCGTGGTGTGGGAGGCGTGGTGTGGGGGCGTGGTGTGGGGCGTGGTGTGGAGGCGTGGTGTGGGCGTGGTGTGGGGGCGTGGTGTGGGGGCGTGGTGTGGGGCGTGGTGTGGGGCGTGGTGTGGGGGCGTGGTGTGGGGCGTGGTGTGGGGGCGTGGTGTGGGCGTGGTGTGGGGGGCGTGGTGTGGGGGCGTGGTGTGGAGGCGTGGTGTGGGGGCGTGGTGTGGGGCGTGGTGTGGGGGCGTGGTGTGGGGGCGTGGTGTGGAGGCGTGGTGTGGGGGCGTGGTGTGGGCGTGGTGTGGGGGCGTGGTGTGGGGCGTGGTGTGGGCGTGGTGTGGGGGCGTGGTGTGGCGTTGTGTGGAGGCGTGGTGTTGGAGCGTGGTGTGGGGGCGTGGTGTGGGGGCGTGGTGGGGGCGTGGTGTGGGGGCGTGGTGTGGGGGGCGTGGTGTGGAGGCGTGGTGTGGGGGCGTGGTGCGTGGTGTGGAGGCGTGGTGTGGGGGCGTGGTGTGGGGCGTGGTGTGGAGGCGTGGTGTGGGGGCGTGGTGTGGGCGTGGTGTGGGGGCGTGGTGTGGGCGTGGTGTGGGCGTGGTGTGGGGGCGTGGTGTGGGCGTGGTGTGGGGGCGTGGTGTGGGCGTGGTGTGGGGGCGTGGTGTGGGGCGTGGTGTGGGGGCGTGGTGTGGGGGCGTGGTGTGGAGGCGTGGTGTGGGGCGTGGGTGTGGGGGCGTGGTGTGGGGGCGTGGTGTGGAGGCGTGGTGTGGGGGCGTGGTGTGGGGCGTGGTGTGGGGGCGTGGTGTGGGGCGTGGTGTGGGGCGTGGTGTGGGGGCGTGGTGTGGGGCGTGGTGTGGAGGCGTGGTGTGGGGGCGTGGTGTGGGGCGTGGTGTGGGGTGGGGGCGTGGTGTGGGGGTGTGGTGTGGGGGGCGTGGTGTGGGCGTGGTGTGGGGCGTGGTGTGGGGGCGTGGTGTGGGGCGTGGTGTGGAGGCGTGGTGTGGGGGCGTGGTGTGGGGGCGTGGTGTGGGGGCGTGGTGTGGGGGCGTGGTGTGGGGGCGTGGTGTGGGGGCGTGGTGTGGAGGCGTGGTGTGGAGGCGTGGTGTGGGGGCGTGGTGTGGGCGTGGTGTGGGGGCGTGGTGGTGTGGGGCGTGGTGGGCGTGGTGTGGAGGCGTGGTGTGGGGGCGTGGTGTGGAGGCGTGGTGTGGGGGCGTGGTGTGGGGGCGTGGTGTGGGGGCGTGGTGTGGGGGCGTGGTGTGGAGGCGTGGTGTGGGGGCGTGGTGTGGGGGCTTGGTGTGGGGGCGTGGTGTGGGGGCGTGGTGTGGGGGCGTGGTGTGGGCGTGGTGTGGGGGCGTGGTGTGGGGCGTGGTGTGGGCGTGGTGTGGGGGCGTGGTGTGGGGGCGTGGGCGTGGTGTGGGGCGTGGTGTGGGGCGTGGTGTGGGGGCGTGGTGTGGGCGGGGTGTGGAGGCGTGGTGTGGGGGCGTGGTGTGGGGGCGTGGTGTGGGGGCGTGGTGTGGGGGCGTGGTGTGGGGGCGTGGTGTGGAGGCGTGGTGTGGAGGCGTGGTGTGGAGGCGTGGTGTGGGGGCGTGGTGTGGAGGCGTGGTGTGCTTGTGTCATCTTTGTGGGAGCAGCATCTTTGGGGGTATACTTATATAAATTTTAATTGTTGTTGTTGTTGTTGTTCATGTTCTTGTTCTTGTTCTTCTTCTTCTTCTTCTTCTTCTCCTTCTTCTTGTTTCTTCTTCCTCTTCTATGTGGTGTTTTTTCTTCTTTGTCTTATTTTTTCTTCTTCTTCCGCTTCTTCTTTTTCTGTTCCTTCTTCTTTTTCTTCTTCTTCATGCAAAAGAAGAAAAAGTACCCCCTTTATATTTTTATTACACGATAGTCTACGTATTTTTATATTATCTTATTTTCTTTAACTTGAAGATGGTCTTATGCTTCGAATATATATATAGTATTTGTCTTTTGGATAATAGCAAAAGCCTAGAATGACCCATATTTCCAAGTATTTCCGACCTTAAACTTCCACAGTTGGTAAGGCTTTCGGCAAGGTTGAGTGGTTATTCATTTCCAAGGGTAGTTTTATGAGCCTAGTGATAGTCTGACAGGTCTTCCGCACCATGAACGTGAAGAAACACTCATGAGAACCCGACTAATCTCCTTTGTGGCCTTGGGAACTATTGTGACAGCCGAAAGCGTCTGAGAATATGGGCCAAGCTTGATAACGCTACTCATACTACATAAATGCAACCTTTCCCTCCTCCTCCTCATCATCATCATTATCGTCATCATCATAATCATCATCATTCTCCTTTTCCTTCTTCTTTTGCTTCTACGTTTCCTACTTCTCCTCCTCCTCCTCCCCTTCCTCTTACTCCTCTTACTTATATTACAGGTCACAGTTTATCAGTTAGAATGGGAATCTATTTATTTTACTCTCTTACTTGTATGTGGCTTTCGCAGAGGTGTTGCATGCTCTGGAACACGTTATGAGTACACGCTAAGCGCCCCACACAACCCTGGCAATGCTTATCACTATATATACATGGAACCTTCCCCTGTTCCTTCTTGTCTCGCATCCCTGGAAACGATCACCTTAAGACTATTGGATGTTTTCTCTCTCTCAAAACTTATTGCTCGCCTCCTCTCCATGTTTTTTTTTTTTTTTCACAGTAGAGAAAGCAGTTTAAGGGAAAAAAAAAAACAATAATGAAAAAAAAGCCCGCTACTCACTGCTCCTACAAAGAGTCAAGAGGAGTGGCCGAAAGATAGGTCAATTTCGGGAGGAGTGGTGTCCTGAGACCCTCCTCCCTTGACAATGCAAATCACTATATACACGCACATTTTTCCATTTCCTCCTCCTCTCTGAACCCTCGAAGCGATCACCTTGAGACTATTGGACGTTTTCTCTCTCTCAAAACTTAGTGCTCGCCTCCTCTCCATGCACTGACTCTTAACAATACAAATCACTACAGATACGCAAATTTCTCCTTTTCCTCCTCCTCTCTGAACCCTCGAAGCGATCACCGTGAGACTATTTGTGTGTTCTCTCTTTCTCCAAGCTAAGAACTCGAACCTCCCATCCACCGCCCGTCCCATCCACCGCCAGCCAGCCCCCGCACGTGCTAACTTCCAGCCCGACGTTCGGTGTAGCAAGAGTGTCGCGCGGATACCCATCTCTGGTCTGATCTCTTCATCCTCCCATTATTAGAGTTAATACCCGCAGCTTATTGTGGATCGGGGAGGGACGGCGGAACGAGGGGCAAAGAGAATGGGGAAGGAGAAAGGGAAGAGAGAAAGGAGGGAGAGAGAGGAAGGGGAAGAAAGAGGAGAGGAGAGTCACATACATACATACATACATACATGCATGCATACATATAGATAGATAGACAGATAGATAGACAAACAAATAGACAGATAGACAGACAAAAACAAAGAGAAAAAGACAAACATAGAAAGATAGAGACAC